>NW_027640947.1:0-286813 GCF_949752795.1 Hyperoodon ampullatus | reverse complement strand
CCAGGTTTCATCAGAGACCCTGAAGGAATTGTAAAGAATTTCCCAGTTTTTTTGTTTTGTTTTTGAAATTCCTTTTTATAGTGGGTTTGAGCTGATTCTCGCTGCCATGTTTATGCCAGTCTAGACACACTTGATTCCCTTACGGAGACATATCAATACATAGGTTTTAAGATTCTTACTAGTCAGATATATTCCTCTGCGGGAAATATGGGGTTTTGAGTCCCTTTCACTGAGGAACGTGTAGGTCTTGTCTATTCCATAGTTGGTTTTTGGAACGGTACCTGTACTTATATCAAACTCTGGTTTTATGCATCACCCCACCTCTCCTTCCCCCTTAAGCAGGCATAAGAGTGTTTTCTAAATGTGAGACACTGTTCTCTTTCCTAACTCAGTTCAAGTGTAGCCATGTTTACAGGATTTTCATAAGTGATATCTTATGATAAGTTTCTTTTTCTGTGTGACTTATTTCACTTAGAATCATCGTACCTGAATCCACCCATTTTGCTGCTACCGGACTTATGACATTGATTTCATGGCGGAGGGATATTCCATCGTACGGACTTACCACAAATTTTAGAACCATTTTTATATTTCCTGGGATATTTAAGGTGTACCCAAGTTGAGGTCCTTGTAAGCAGTGCAGCCCTAAATTTTGGGGTGGCTCTGTCTTATTGATTTTCAGTTTTCCCAAGGTATATTCACTAGACTGGAAGTGCCCTTGGCTCTGTAGCTCTGTTCTTTACTTGTTTTAGGGAACACAATGCACTCCTCCAGAGAGGTAGTTGGCAATTTACATCCCGCCCATCAGCATAACAAGGCTCCCTGTTCTCCAGGGCCTGTCTTGCCTTTCTGGTTTTTACACATTTTGTGGATGTCCCTTTTGACCGGTGGGAAGTGATACTTCTTTGTAGTGCAGATTTGCATTGCCCGCTTGCTTGCTTGGCCAAAAAGGGCGTATGCGTTTTCTCCTGAATATATTCAGGAGAAAATGCATACGCCCTTTTTGGCCAAGTGCACCATTGTCGAAGTTGTGCCCCTCTTCCTGTGCTTTAAAGGCGATTCCAACGTACCTCTTCAAATCTGTTTCCTGCTATTCTGCCTCGCTTTCAAGTCTGCCTCGTAGCCGTCCCTCAACAGATTTTTGGACGATAGTTGTCCTTTATTACTCGGCCAGTTTGTGAATTGCTGTGCCCCTGAGCTCCATTTTTCAACTCGTTTTTGGAGAGCTGACCGCAAGTCCAAAATTTTCGTTCAGGACCTATACTGGTTCCCGGTGGGTGGCTGAGACTTTGGTTAATTCTTCTTCCTGCCGGGAAATTACAGTGATATGTGCCCGTCCAAATGCATAACAGCTACTCTCTCATTGGTTCTCCCTCTTCCCTTTCATCCTCTGCCAAATTGGCAACCTGTGTGAACCAGGAGGTTAAAGGGGCTGTCTCTCCAAGTTGGGAGGTTGATAGTAAAGCAGATGGAAAGTCAAACCGGAGCACCAGGAGAGGGGCTATTCGTTGAGTTTTAGAAACCTTTCGTATTCACAGTGTGTCCGTTCCCTATGTTTCCCGTACATGTTATAGCTGTAGTAATATTCCCTTTAACCTGGAGAGTTGGGACTCATGGAATGGGTGCCATGCATTTGTGCTTTAAAAGTTCTGCAGTTTCTCACCCAATCTCACCAATCGTCCCAGGCCAAAGTGTCTCTCCTTATGCCACATCCATCTGTCATTGTACATAGGGTCATTCCAGGTTTCATCAGAGACCCTGAAGGAATTGTAAAGAATTTCCCAGTTTTTTTGTTTTGTTTTTGAAATTCCTTTTTATAGTGGGTTTGAGCTGATTCTCGCTGCCATATTTATGTCAGTCTAGACACACTTGATTCCCTTACGGAGACATATCAATACATAGGTTTTAAGATTCTTACTAGTCAGATATATTCCTCTGCGGGAAATATGGGGTTTTGGGTCCTTTCACTGAGGAAGGTGTAGGTCTTGTCTATTTCATAGTTGGTTTTTGGAACGGTACCTGTGCTTATATCAAACTCTGGTTTTATGCATCATCCCACCTCTCCTTCCCCATTAAGCAGGCATAAGAGTGTTTTCTAAATGTGAGACACTGTTCTCTTTCCTAACTCAGTTCAAGTGTAGCCATGTTTACAGGATCTTCATAAGTGATATCTTATGATAAGTTTATTTTTCTGTGTGACTTATTTCACTTAGAATCATCGTACATGAATCCACCCATTTTGCTGCTACTGGTCTTATGACATTGTTTTCATGGCTGACGGATATTCCATCGTACATAAGTACCACAAATTTTTGAACCATTTTTATATTTCCTGGGATATTTAAGGTGTAGCCAAGTTGAGGTCCTTGTAAGCAGTGCAGCCCTAAATTTTGGCGTGGCTCTGTCTTATTGATTTTCAGTTTTCCCAAGGTATATTCCCTAGACTGGAAGTGCCCTTGGCTCTGTAGCTCTGTTGTTTACTTGTTTTAGGGAACACAATGCACTCTTCTGGAGAGGCAGTTGGCAATTTACATCCCGCCCTTCAGCATAACAAGGCTCCCTGTTCTTCAGGGCCTGTCTTGCCTTTCTGGTTTTTACACATTTTGTGGATGTCCCTTTTGACCGGTGGGAAGTGATACTTCTTTGTAGTGCAGATTTGCATTGCCCGCTTGCTTGCTTGGCCAAAAAGGACGTATGCGTTTTCTCCTGAATATATTCAGGAGAAAACGCATACGCCGTTTTTGGCCAAGTGCATCATTGTCAAAGTTGTGCCCGTCTTCCTGTGCTTTAAAGGCGATTCCATCGTACCTCTTGAAATCTTTTTCCTGCTATTCTGCCTGGCTTTCAAGTCCGCCTCGTTGCCTTCCCTCAACAGATTTTTGGACGATAGTTGTCCTTTATTACTCGGCCAGTTTGTCAATTGCTGTGCCCCTGAGCTCCATTTTACAACTCGTTTTTGGTGAGCTGAACGCAAGTCCAAAATTTTGGTTCAGGACCTATACTGGTTCCCGGTGGCTGGCTGAGACTTTGGTTAATTCTTCTTCCTGCCGGGAAATTACAGTGATATGTGCCCGTCCAAATGCCTAACAGCTACTCTCTCATTGGTTCTCCCTCTTCCCTTTCATCCTCTGCCAGATTGGCAACCTGTGCGATCCAGGAAGTTAAAGGGGCTGTCTCTCCAAGTTGGGAGGTTGATAGTAAAGCAGATGGAAAGTCAAACCGGAGCACCAGGAGAGGGACTATTCGTTGATTTTTAGAAACCTTTCGTATTCACAGTGTGTCCGTTCTCTAGGTTTCCCGTACATGTTATAGCTGTAGTAATATTCCCTTCAACCTGGAGAGTTGGGACCCATGGAATGGGTGCCAGGCATTTGTGCTTTAAAGGGTCTGCCTTTACTCACACAATCTCACCAATCCTCTCAGTCCCAAGTGTCCAGCCTTATGCCACATCCAGCTGTCGTTGTAGATAGGGTCATTCCAGGTTTCATCAGAGACCCTGAAGAAATTGTAAAGAATTTCCCAGTTTTTTTGTTTTGTTTTTGAAATTCCTTTTTATAGTGGGTTTGAGCTGATTCTCGCTGCCATGTTTATGCCAGTCTAGACACACTTGATTCCCTTACGGAGACATATCAATACATAGGTTTTAAGATTCTTACTAGTCAGATATATTCCTCTGCGGGAAATATGGGGTTTTGAGTCCCTTTCACTGAGGAAGGTGTAGGTCTTGTCTATTCCATAGTTGGTTTTTGGAACGGTACCTGTGCTTATATCAAACTCTGGTTTTATGCATCACCCCACCTCTCCTTCCACCTTAAGCAGGCATAAGAGTGTTTTCTAAATGTGCGACTGTGTTCTCTTTCCTAACTCAGTTCAAGTGTAGCCATGTTTACAGGATCTTCATAAGTGATATCTTATGTTAAGTTTCTTTTTCTGTGTGACTTATTTCACTTAGAATCATCGTACCTGAATCCACCCATTTTGCTGCTACTGGTCTTATGACATTGATTTCATGGCTGAGGGATATTCCATCGTACGTAAGTACCACAATTTTTAAACCATTTTTATATATCCTGGGATATTTAAGGTGTACCCAAGTTGAGGTCCTTGAAAGCTGTGCTGCCCTAAATTTTGGGGTGGCTCTGTCTTATTGATTTTCAGTTTTTCCAAGGTATATTCCCTAGACTGGAAGTGCCCTTGGCTCTGTAGCTCTGTTCTTTACTTGTTTTAGGGAACAAAATGCACTCCTCCAGAGAGGCAGTTGGCAATTTACATCCCTCCCATCAGCATAACATGGCTCCCTGTTCTCCAGGGCCTGTCTTGCCTTTCTGGTTTTTACACTTTTGTGGATGTCCCTTTTGACTGGTGGGAAGTGATACTTCTTTGTAGTGCAGATTTGCATTGCCCGCTTGCTTGCTTGGCCAAAAAGGGTGTATGCGTTTTCTCCTCAATATATTCAGGAGAAAACGCACACGTCCTTTTTGGCCAAGTGCATCATTGTCGAAGTTGTGCCCCTCTTCCTGTGCTTTAAAGGCGATTCCAACGTACCTCTTGAAATCTGTTTCCTGCTATTCTGCCTCGCTTTCAAGTCCCCCTCGTTGCCTTCCCTCAACAGATTTTTGGACGATAGTTGTCCTTTATTACTCTGCCAGTTTGTGAATTGCTGTGCCCCTGAGCTCCATTTTTCAACTCGTTTTTTGTGAGCTGACCGCATGTCCAAAATTTTGGTTCAGGACCTCTGCTGGTTCCCGGTGGGTGGCTGAGACTTTGGTTAATTCTTCTTTATGCCGGGAATTTGGAGTGATATGTGCCCGTCCAAATGCCTAACAGCTACTCTCTCATTGGTTCTCCCTCTTCCCTTTCATCCTCTGCCAAATTGGCAACCTGTGCGAAACAGGAGGTTAAAGGGGCTGTCTCTCCAAGTTGGGAGATTGATAGTAAAGCAGATGGAAAGTCAAACCGGAGCACCAGGAGAGGGACTATTCGTTGAGTTTTAGAAACCTTTCGTATTCACAGTGTGTCCGTTCTCTAGGTTTCCCGCACATGTTATAGCTGTAGTAATATTCCCTTCAACCAAGAGAGTTGGGACCCATGGAATGGGTGCCAGGCATTTGTGCTTTAAAGGGTCTGCATTTGCTCACCCAATCTCACCAATCGTCTCAGTCCCAAGTGTCCAGCCTTATGCCACATCCAGCTGTCATTGTAGATAGGGTCATTCCAGGTTTCATCAGAGACCCTGAAGGAATTGTAAAGAATTTCCCAGTTTTTTTGTTTTGTTTTTGAAATTCCTTTTAATAGTGGGTTTGAGCTGATTCTCGCTGCCATGTTTATGCCAGTCTAGACACACTTGATTCCCTTACGGAGACATATCAATACATAGGTTTTAAGATTCTTACTAGTCAGATATATTCCTCTGAGGGAAATATGGCGTTTTGAGTCCCTTTCACTGAGGAAGGTGTAGGTCTTGTCTATTCCATAGTTGGTTTTTGGAACGGTACCTGTGCTTATATCAAACTCTGGTTTTATGCATCACCCCACCTCTCCTTCGCCCTTAAGCAGGCATAAGAGTGTTTTCGAAATGTGAGACACTGTTCTCTTTCCAAACTCAGTTCAAGTGTAGCCATGTTTACAGGATCTTCATAAGTGATATCTTATGATAAGTTTCTTTTTCTGTGTGACTTATTTCACTTAGAATCATCGTACCTGAATCCACCCATTTTGCTGCTACTGGTCTTATGACATTGATTTCGTGGCTGAGGGATATTCCATCGTACGTAAGTACCACAATTTTTTGAACCATTTTTATATTTCCTGGGATATTTAAGGTGTACCCAAGTTGAGGTCCTTGTAAGCAGTGCAGCCCTAAATTTTGCGGTGGCTCTGTCTTATTGATTTTCAGTTTTCCCAAGGTATATTCCTTAGACTGGAAGTGCCCTTGGCTCTGTAGCTCTGTTCTTTACTTGTTTTAGGGAACACAATGTACTCCTCCAGAGAGGCAGTTGGCAATTTACATCCCGCCCAACAGCATAACAAGGCTCCATGTTCTCCGGGGCCTGTCTTCCCTTTCTGGTTTTTACATATTTTGTGGATGTCCCATTTGACCGCTGGGAAGTGATACTTCTTTGTAGTGCAGATTTGCATTGCCCGCTTGCTTGCTTGGCCAAAAAGGGCGTATGCGTTTTCTCCTGAATATATTCAGGAGAAAACGCATACGCCCTTTATGGCCAAGTGCATCATTGACGAAGTTGTGCCCCTCTTCCTGTGCTTTAAAGGCGATTCCAATGTAACTCTTGAAATCTGTTTCCTGCTATTCTGCCTCGCTTTCAAGTCCGCCTCGTTGCCTTCCCTCAAAAGATTTTTGGACGATAGTTTTCCGTTATTACTCGGCCAGTTTGTGAATTGCTGTGCCCCTGAGCTCCATTTTTCAACTCGTTTTTTGTGAGCTGACCGCATGTGCAAAATTTTGGTTCAGGACCTATACTGGTTCCCGGTGGGTGGCTGAGACTTTGGTTAATTCTTCTTCCTGCCGGGAAATTACAGTGATATGTGCCCGTCTAAATGCCTAACAGCTACTCTCTCATTGGTTCTCCCTCTTCCCTTTCATCCTCTGCCAAATTGGCAACCTGTGCGAAACAGGAGGTTAAAGGGGCTGTCTCTCCAAGTTGGGAGTTTGATAGTAAAGCAGATGGAAAGTCAAACCGGAGCACCAGCAGAGGGACTATTCGTTGAGTTTTAGAAACCTTTCGTATTCACAGTGTGTCCGTTCTCTAGGTTTCCCGTACATGTTATAACTGTAGTAATATTCCCTTCAACCTGGAGAGTTGGGACCCATGGAATGGGTGCCATGCATTATTTCTTTAAATGGTCTGCATTTGCTCACCCAATCTCACCAATACTCTCAGTCCAAAGTGTCCAGCCTTATGCCACATCCAGCTGTCGTTGTAGATAGGGTTATTCCAGGTTTCATCAGAGACCCTGAAGGAATTGTAAAGAATTTCCCAGTTTTTTTGTTTTGTTTTTGAAATTCCTTTTTATAGTGGGTTTGAGCTGATTCTCGCTGCCATGTTTATGCCAGTCTAGACACACTTGATTCCCTTACGGAGACATATCAATACATAGGTTTTAAGATTCATACTAGTCAGATATATTCCTCTGCGGGAAATATGGGGTTTTGAGTCCCTTTCACTGAGGAAGGTGTAGGTCTTGTCTATTCCATAGTTGGTTTTTGGAACGGTACCTGTGCTTATATCAAACTCTGGTTTTATGCATCACCCCACCTCTCCTTCCCCCTTAAGCAGGCATAAGACTGTTTTCTAAATGTGAGACACTGTTCTCTTTCCTAACTCAGTTCAAGTGTAGCCATGTTTACAGGATCTTCATAAGTGATACCTTATGATAAGTTTCTTTTTCTGTGTGACTTATTTCACTTAGAATCATCGTACCTGAATCCACCCATTTTGCTGCTACTGGTCTTATGACATTGATTTCATGGCTGAGGGATATTCCATCGTACGTAAGTACCACAATTTTTTGAACCATTTTTATATTTCCTGGGATATTTAAGGTGTATCCAAGTTGAGGTCCTTGTAAGCAGTGCAGCCCTAAATTTTGGGGTGGCTCTGTCTTATTGATTTTCAGTTTTCCCAAGGTATATTCCCTAGACTGGAAGTGCCCTTGGCTCTGTAGCTCTGTTCTTTACTTGTTTTAGGGAACACAATGCACTCCTCCAGAGAGGCAGTTGGCAATTTACATGCCACAAATCAGCATAACAAGGGTCCCTGTTCTCCAGGACCTGTCTTGACTTTCTGGTTTTTACACATTTTGTGGATGTCCCTTTTGACCGGTGGGAAGTGATACTTCTTTGTAGTACAGATTTACATTGCCCGCTTGCTTGCTTGGCCAAAAAGGGCGTATGCGTTTTCTCCTGAATATATTCAGGAGAAAACGCATACGCCCTTTTTGGCCAAGTGCATCATTGTCGAAGTTGTGCCCCTCTTCCTGTGCTTTAAAGGCGATTCCAACGTACCTCTTGAAATCTGTTTCCTGCTATTCTGCCTCACTTTCAAGTCCGCCTCGTTCCCTTCCCTCAACAGATTTTTGGACGATAGTTGTCCTTTATTACTCGGCCAGTTTGTGAATTGCTGTGCGCCTGAGCTCCATTTTTCAATTCGTTTTTGGTGAGCTGACCGCATTCCAAAATTTTGGTTTAGGACCTATACTGGTTCCCGGTGGGTGGCTGAGACTTTGGTTAATTTTTCTTCTTGCCGGGAAATTACAGTGATATGTGCCCGTCCAAATGCCTAACAGCTACTCTCTCATTGGTTCTCCCTATTCCCTTTCATCCTCTGCCAAATTGGCAACCTGTGCGAACCTGAAGGTTAAAGGGGCTGTCTCTCCAAGTTGGGAGGTTGATAGTAAAGCAGATGGAAAGTCAAACCGGAGCACCAGGAGAGGTACTATTCGTTGAGTTTTCGAAACCTTTCGTATTCACAGTGTGTCCGTTCTCTAGGTTTCCCGTACATGTGATAACTGTAGTAATATTCTCTTCAACCTGGAGAGTTGGGACCCATGGAATGGGTGCCATGCATTATTGCTTTGAAGGGTCTGCATTTGCTCACCCAATCTCTCCAATCCTCTCAGTCCCAAGTGTCCAGCCTTATGCCACATCCAGCTGTCGTTGTAGATATGGTCCTTCCAGGTTTCAGCAGAGACCCTGAAGGAATTGTAAAGAATTTCCCAGTTTTTTTGTTTTGTTTTTGAAATTCCTTTTTATAGTGGGTTTGAGCTGATTCTCGCTGCCATGTTTATGCCAGTCTAGACACACTTGATTCCCTTACGGAGACATATCAATACATAGGTTTTAAGATTCTTACTAGTCAGATATATTCCTCTGCGGGAAATATGGGGTTTTGAGTCCCTTTGACTGAGGAAGGTGTAGGTCTTGTCTATTCCATAGTTGGTTTTTGGAACGGTACCTGTGCTTATATCAAACTCTGGTTTTATGCATCACCCCACCTCTCCTTCCCCCTTAAGCAGGCATAAGAGTGTTTTCGAAATGTGAGACACTGTTCTCTTTCCTAACTCAGTTCAAGTGTAGCCATGTTTATACGATCTCCATAAGTGATATCTTATGATAAGTTTCTTTTTCTGTGTGACTTATTTCACTTAGAATCATCGTACCTGAATCCACCCATTTTGCTGCTACTGGTCTTATGACATTGATTTCATGGCTGAGGGATATTCCATCGTACGTAAGTACCACAATTTTTTGAACCATTTTTATATTTCCTGGGATATTTAAGGTGTACCCAAGTTGAGGTCCTTGTAAGCAGTGCAGCCCTAAATGTTGGGGTGGCTCTGTCTTATTGATTTTCAGTTTTCCCAAGGTATATTCCCTAGACTGGAAGTGCCCTTGGCTCTGTAGCTCTGTTCTTTACTTGTTTTAGGGAACACAATGTACTCCTCCAGAGAGGCAGTTGGCAATTTACATGCCGCCCATCAGCACAACAAGGCTCCCTGTTCTCCAGGGCCTGTCTTGCCTTTCTGGTTTTTACACATTTTGTGGATGTCCCTTTTGACCGGCGGGAAGTGATACTTCTTTGTAGTGCAGATTTGCATTGCCCGCTTGCTTGCTTGGCCAAAAAGGGCGTATGCGTTTTCTCCTGAATATATTCAGGAGAAAACGCATACGCCCTTTTTGGCCAAGTGCATCATTGTCGAAGTTGTGCCCCTCTTCCTGTGCTTCAAAGGCGATTCCAACGTACCTCTTGAAATGTGTTTCCTGCTATTCTGCCTCGATTTCAAGTCCGCCTCGTTGCCTTCCCTCAACAGATTTTTGGACGATACTTGTCGTTTATTACTTGGCCAGTTTGTGAATTGCTGTGCCCCTGACCTCCATTTTTCAACTCGTTTTTTTGTGAGCTGACCGCAAGTCCAAAATTTTGGTTCAGGACCTATGCTGGTTCCCGGTGGGTGGCTGAGACTTTGGTTAATTCTTCTTCCTGCAGTGAAGTTAGAGTGATATGTGCCCGTCCAAATGCCTAACAGCTACTCTCTTTGGTTCTCCCTCTTCCCTTTCATCCTCAGCCAAATTGGAAACCTGTGCGAACCAGGAGGTTAAAGGGGCTGTCTCTCCAAGTTGGGAGGTTGATAGTAAAGCGGATGGAATGTCAAACCGGAGCACCAGGAGAGGGAATATTCGTTGAGTTTTAGAAACCTTTCGTATTCACAGTGTGTCCGTTCTCTAGGTTTCCCGCACATGTTATAGCTGTAGTAATATTCCCTTCAACCTGGAGAGTTGGGACCCATGGAATGGGTGCCAGGCATTATTGCTTTAAAGTTTCTGCATTTGCTCACACAATATCAACAATCCTCTCAGTCCCAAGTGTCCAGCCTTATGCCACATCCAGCTGTCGTTGTAGATAGGGTCATTCCAGGTTTCATCAGAGACCCTGAAGGAATTGTAAAGAATTTCCCAGTTTTTTGGTTTTGTTTTTGAAATTCCTTTTTATAGTGGGTTTGAGCTGATTCTCGCTGCCATGTTTATGTCAGTCTAGACACACTTGATTCCCTTACGGAGAAATATCAATACATATGTTTTAAGATTCTTTCTAGTCAGATACGTTCCTCTGCGGGAAATATGGGGTTTTGAGTCCCTTTCACTGAGGAAGGTGTAGGTCTTGTCTATTCCATAGTTGGTTTTTGGAACGGTACCTGTGCTTATAATAAACTCTGGTTTTATGCATCACCCCACCTCTCTTTCCCCCTTAAGCAGGCATAAGAGTGTTTTCTAAATATGAGACACTGTTCTCTTTCCTAACTCAGTTCAAGTGTAGCCATGTTTATACGATCTTCATAAGTGATATCTTATGATAAGTTTCTTTTTCTGTGTGACTTATTTCACTTAGAATCATCGTACCTGAATCCACCCGTTTTGCTGCTACTGGTCTTATGACATTGATTTCATGGCTGAGGGATATTCCAACGTACGTAAGTACCACAATTTTTTGAACCATTTTTATATTTCCTGGGATACTTAAGGTGTATCCAAGTTGAGGTCCTTGTAAGCAGTGCAGCCCTAAATTTTTGGGTCTCTCTGTCTTATTGATTTTCAGTTTTCCCAAGGTATATTCCCTAGACTGGAAGTGCCCTTGGCTCTGTAGCTCTGTTCTTTACTTGTTTTAGGGAACACAATGCACTCCTCCAGAGAGGCAGTTGGCAATTTACATCCCGCCCATCAGCATAACAAGGCTCCCTGTTCTCCAGGGCCTGTCTTGCCTTTCTGGTTTTTACACATTTTGTGGATGTCCCTTTTGACCGGTGGGAAATGATACTTCTTCGTAGTGCAGATTTGCATTGCCCGCTTGCTTGCTTGGCCAAAAAGGGCGTATGCGTTTTCTCCTGAATATATTCAGGAGAAAACGCATACGCCCATTTTGGCCAAGTGCATCATTGTCGAAGTTGTGCCCCTCTTCCTGTGCTTTAAAGGCGATTCCAATGTACCTCTTGAAATCTGTTTCCTGCTATTCTGCCTCGCTTTCAAGTGCGCCTCGTTGCCTTTCCTCAACAGATTTTTGGATGATAGTTGTCCTTTATTACTCGGCCAGTTTGTGAATTGCTGTGCCCCTGAGCTCCATTTTTAAACTCGTTTTTGGTGAGCTGACCTCAAGTCCAAAATTTTGGTTCAAGACCTATACTGGTTCCCGGTGGGTGGCTGAGACTTTGGTTAATTCTTCTTCCTGCCGGGAAATTACAGTGATATGTGCCCGTCCAAATGCCTAACAGCTACTCTCTCATTGGTTCTCCCTCTTCCCTTTCATCCTCTACCAAATTGGCAACCTGTGTGAACCAGGAGGTTAAAGGGGCTGTCTTCCAAGTTGGGAGATTGATAGTAAAGCAGATGGAAAGTCAAACCGGAGCACCAGGAGAGGGACTATTCGTTGAGTTTTAGAAACCTTTCGTATTCACAGTGTGTCCGTTCTCGAGGTTTCCCGTACATGTTATAACTGTAGTAATATTCCCTTCAACCTGGAGAGTTTGGACCCATGGAATGGGTGCCATGCATTATTGCTTTAAAGAGTCTGCATTTGTTCACCCAATCTCACCAATCCTCTCAGTCCCAAATGTCCAGCCTTATGAAACATCCAGCTGTCGTTGTAGATAGGGTCATTCCAGGTTTCATCAGAGACCCTGAAGGAATTGTAAAGAATTTCCCAGTTTTTTTGTTTTGTTTTTGAAATTCATTTTTATAGTGGGTTTGAGCTGATTCTCGCTGCCATGTTTATGCCAGTCTAGACACACTTGATTCCCTTACGGAGACCTATCAATACATAGGTTTTAAGATTCTTACTAGTCAGATATATTCCTCTGCGGGAAATATGGGGTTTTGAGTCCCTTTCACTGAGGAAGGTGTAGGTCTTGTCTATTCCAAAGTTGGTTTTTGGAACGGTACCTGTGCTTATATCAAACTCTGGTTTTATGCATCACCCCACCTCTCCTTCCCCCTTAAGCAGGCATAAGAGTGTTTTCTAAATATGAGACACTGTTCTCTTTCCTAACTCAGTTAAAGTGTAGCCATGTTTACAGGATCTCCATAAGGGATATCTTATGATAAGTTTCTTTTTCTGTGTGACTTATATCACTTAAAATCATCGTACCTGAATGCACCCATTTTGCTGCTAATGGTCTTATGACATTGATTTCATGGCTGAGGGAGATTCCATCGTACGTAGGTACCACAATTTTTTGAACCATTTTTATATTTCCTGGGATACTTAATGTGTATCCAAGTTGAGGTCCTTGTAAGCAGTGCAGCCCTAAATTTTGGGGTGGCTCTGTCTCATTGATTTTCAGTTTTCCCAAGGTATATACCCTAGACTGAAAGTGCCCTTGGCTCTGTAGCTCTCTTCTTTACTTGTTTTAGGGAACACAATGCACTCCTCCAGAGAGGCAGTTGGCAATTTACATCCCGCCCATCAGCATAACAAGGCTCCCTGTTCTCCAGGGCCTGTCTTGCCTTTCTGGTTTTTACATATTTTGTGGATGTCCCTTTTGACCTCTGGGAAGTGATACTTCTTTGTAGTGCAGATTTGCATTGCCCGCTTGCTTGCTTGGCCAAAATGGGCGTATGCGTTTTCTCCTGAATATATTCAGGAGAAAACGCATACGCCCTTTCTGGCCAAGTGCATCATTGTCGAAGTTGTGCCCCTCTTCCTGTGCTTTAAAGGCGATTCCAACGTACCTCTTGAAATCTGTTTCCTGCTATTCTGCATTGCTTTCAAGTCCGCCTCGTTGCCTTCCCTCAACACATTTTTGGACGATAGTTGTCCTTTATTACTCGGCCAGTTTGTGAATTGCTGTGCCCCTGAGCTCCATTTTTCAACTCGTTTTTGGTGAGCTGACCGCAAGTCCAAAATTTTGGTTCAGGACCTATACTGGTTCCCGGTGGGTGGCTGAGACTTTGGTTAATTCTTCTTCCTGCCGGGAAATTACACTGATATGTGCCCGTCCAAATGCCTAACAGCTACTCTCTCATTGGTTCTCCCTCTTCCCTTTCATCCTCTGCCAAATTGGAAACCTGTGCGAACGAGGAGGTTAAAGGGGCTGTCTCTCCAACTTGGGAGGTTGATAGTAAAGCAGATGTAAAGTGAAACCGGAGCACCAGGAGAGGGACTATTCGTTGAGTTTTAGAAACCTTTCGTATTCACAGTGTGTCCTTTCTCTAGGTTTCCCGTACATGTTATAGCTGTAGTAATATTCCCTTCAACCTGGAGAGTTGGGACCCATGGAATGGGTGCCAGGCATTTGTGCTTTAAAGGGTCTGCATTTGCTTACCCAATCTCACCAATCGTCTCAGTCCCAAGTGTCCCTCCTTATGCCACATCCAGCTGTTGTTGTAGATAGGGTCATTCCAGGTTTCATCAGGGACCCTGAAGGAATTGTAAAGAATTTCCCAGTTTTTTTGTTTTGTTTTTGAAATTCCTTTTTATAGTGGGTTTGAGCTGATTCTCGCTGCCATGTTTATGCCAGTCTAGACACACTTGATTCCCTTACGGAGACATATCAATACATAGGTTTTAAGATTCTTACTACTCAGATATATTCCTCTGCGGGAAATATGGGGTTTTGAGTCCCTTTCACTGAGGAAGGTGTAGGTCTTCTCTATTCCATAGTTGGTTTTTGGAACGGTACCTGTGCTTATATCAAACTCTGGTTTTATGCATCACCCCACCTCTCCTTCCCACTTAAGCAGGCATAAGAGTGTTTTCTAAATATGAGACACTGTTCTCTTTCCTAACTCAGTTCAAGTGTAGCCATGTTTATACGATATTCATAAGTGATATCTTATGATAAGTTTCTTTTTCTGTGTGACTTATTTCACTTAGAATCATCGTACCTGAATGCACCCATTTTGCTACTACTGGTCTTATGACATTGATTTCATGGCTGAGGGATATTCCATCGTACGTAAGTACCACAATTATTTGAACCATTTTTATATTTCCTGGGATACTTAATGTGTATCCAAGTTGAGGTCCTTGTAAGCAGTGCAGCCCTAAATTTTGGGGTGTCTCTGTCTCATTGATTTTCAGTTTTCCCAAGGTATATTCCGTAGACTGGAAGTGCCCTTGGCTCTGTAGCTCTGTTCTTTACTTGTTTTAGGGAACACAATGCACTCCTCCAGAGAGGCAGTTGGCAATTTACATCCCGCCCATCAGCATAACAAGGCTCCCTGTTCTCCAGGGCCTGTCTTGCCTTTCTGGTTTTTACATATTTGTGGATGTCCCTTTTGACCGGTGGGAAGTGATACTTCTTTGTAGTGCAGATTTGCATTGCCCGCTTGATTGCTTGGCCAAAAAGGGCGTATGCGTTTTCTCCTGAATATATTCAGGAGAAAATGCATACGCCCTTCTTGGCCAAGTGCATCATTGTCGAAGTTGTGCCCCTCTTCCTGTGCTTTAAAGGCGATTCCAACGTACCTCTTGAAATCTGTTTCCTGCTATTCTGCCTCGCTTTCAAGTCCGCCTCGTTGCCTTCCCTCAACAGATTTTTGGACGATAGTTGGCCTTTATTACTCGGCCAGTTTGTGAATTGCTGTGCCCCTGAGCTCCATTTTTCAACTCGTTTTTGGTGAGCTGACCGCAAGTCCAAAATTTTGGTTCAGGACCTATACTGGTTCCCGGTGGGTGGCTGAGACTTTGGTTAATTCTTCTTCCTGCCGGGAAATTACAGTGATATGTGCCCGTCCAAATGCCTAACAGGTACTCTCTCATTGGTTCTCCCTCTTCCCTTTCATCCTCTGCCAAATTGGAAACCTGTGCGAACGAGGAGGTTAAAGGGGCTGTCTCTCCAACTTGGGAGGTTGATAGTAAAGCAGATGTAAAGTCAAACCGGAGCACCAGGAGAGGGACTATTCGTTGAGTTTTAGAAACCTTTCGTATTCACAGTGTGTCCTTTCTCTAGGTTTCCCGTACATGTTATAGCTGTAGTAATATTCCCTTCAACCTGGAGAGTTGGGACCCATGGAATGGGTGCCAGGCATTTGTGCTTTAAAGGGTCTGCATTTGCTCACCCAATCTCACCAATCGTCTCAGTCCCAAGTGTCCCTCCTTATGCCACATCCAGCTGTTGTTGTAGATAGGGTCATTCCAGGTTTCATCAGGGACCCTGAAGGAATTGTAAAGAATTTCCCAGTTTTTTTGTTTTGTTTTTGAAATTCCTTTTTATAGTGGGTTTGAGCTGATTCTCGCTGCCATGTTTATGCCAGTCTAGACACACTTGATTCCCTTACGGAGACATATCAATACATAGGTTTTAAGATTCTTACTAGTCAGATATATTCCTCTGCGGGAAATATGGGGTTTTGAGTCCCTTTCACTGAGGAAGGTGTAGGTCTTGTCTATTCCATAGTTGGTTTTTGGAACGGTACCTGTGCTTATATCAAACTCTGGTTTTATGCATCACCCCACCTCTCCTTCCCACTTAAGCAGGCATAAGAGTGTTTTCTAAATATGAGACACTGTTCTCTTTCCTAACTCAGTTCAAGTGTAGCCATGTTTATACGATCTCCATAAGTGATATCTTATGATAAGTTTCTTTTTCTGTGTGACTTATTTCACTTAGAATCATCATACCTGAATCCACCCATTTTGCTACTACTGGTCTTATGACATTGATTTCATGGCTGAGGGATATTCCATCGTACGTAAGTACCACAATTATTTGAACCATTTTTATATTTCCTGGGATACTTAATGTGTATCCAAGTTGATGTCCTTGTAAGCAGTGCAGCCCTAAATTTTGGGGTGTCTCTGTCTCATTGATTTTCAGTTTTCCCAAGGTATATTCCCTAGACTGGAAGTGCCCTTGGCTCTGTAGCTCTGTTCTTTACTTGTTTTAGGGAACACAATGCACTCCTCCAGAGAGGCAGTTGGCAATTTACATCCCGCCCATCAGCATAACAAGGCTCCCTGTTCTCCAGGGCCTGTCTTGCCTTTCTGGTTTTTACATATTTTGTGGATGTCCCTTTTGAACGGTGGGAAGTGATACTTCTTTGTAGTGCAGATTTGCATTGCCCACTTGCTTGCTTGGCCAAAAAGGGCGTATGAGTTTTCTCCTGAATATATTCAGGAGAAAACGCATATGCCCTTTTTCGCCAAGTTCATCATTGTCGAATTTGTGCCCCTCTTCCTGTGCTTTAAAGGCGATTCCAACGTACCTCTTGAAATCTGTGTCCTGCTATTCTGCCTCGCTTTCAAGTCCACCTCGTTGCCTTTCCTCAACAGATTTTTGGACGATAGCTGTCCTTTATTACTCGGCCAGTTTGTGAATTGCTGTGCCCCTGAGCTCCATTTTTCAACTCGTTTTCGGTGAGCTGACCGCAAGTCCAAAATTTTGGTTCAGGACCTATACTGGTTCCCGGTGGGTGGCTGAGACTTTGGTTAATTCTTCTTCCTGCCGGGAAATTACACTGATATGTGCCCGTCCAAATGCCTAACAGCTACTCTCTCATTGGTTCCCCTCTTCCCTTTCATCCTCTGCCAAATTGGCAACCTGTGCGAACCAGGATGTTAAAGGGGCTGTCTCTCCAAGTTGGGAGGATGATAGTAAAGCAGATATAAAGTCAAAGCGGAGCACCAGGAGAGGGACTATTCGTTGAGTTTTAGAAACCTTTCGTATTCACAGTGTGTCCGTTCTCTAGGTTTCCCGTACATGTTATAGCTGTAGTAATATTCCCTTCAACCTGGAGAGTTGGGACCCATGGAATGGGTGCCACGAATTTGTGCTTTAAAGGGTCTGCATTTGCTCACCCAATCTCACCAATCGTCTCAGTCCCAAGTGTCCCTCCTTATGCCACATCCAGCTGTCGTTGTAGATAGGGTCATTCCAGGTTTCATCAGAGACCCTGAAGGAATTGGAAAGAATTTCCCAGGTTTTTTGTTTTGTTTTTGAAATTCCTTTTTATAGTGGGCTTGAGCTGATTCCCGCTGCCATGTTTATGCCAGTCTAGACACACTTGATTCCCTTACGGAGACCTATCAATACATAGGTTTTAAGATTCTTACTAGTCAGATATATTCCTCTGCGGGAAATATGGTGTTTTGAGTCCCTTTCACTGACGTATGTGTAGGTCTTGTCTATTCCATAGTTGGATTTTGGAACGGTGCCTGTGCTTATATCAAACTCTGGTTTTATGCATCACCCCACCTCTCCTTCCCCCTTAAGAAGGCATAATAGTGTTTTCTAAATATGAGACACTGTTCTCTTTCTTAACTCAGTTCAAGTGTAGCCATGTTTATAGGATCTTCATAAGTGATATCTTATGATAAGTTTCTTTTTCTCTGTGACTTATTTCACTTAGAATCATCGTACCTGAATGCACACATTTTGCTGCTACTGGTCTTATGACATTGATTTCATGGCTGAGAGATATTCCATCGTACGTAAGTACCACAATTTTTTGAACCATTTTTATATTTCCTGGTATACTTAAGGTGTATCCAAGTTGAGGTCCTTGTAAGCAGTGCAGCCCTAAATTTTGGGTTTGCTCTGTCTTATTGATTTTCAGTTTTCCCAAGGTATATTCCCTAGACTGGAAGTGGCCTTGGCTCTGTAGCTCTGTTGTTTACTTGTTTTAGGGAACACAATGCACTCCTCCAGAGAGGCAGTAGGCAATTTACATCCCGCCCATCAGCATAACAAGGCTCCCTGTTCTCCAGGGCCTGTCTTGCCTTTCTGGTTTTTACACATTTTGTGGATGTCCCTTTTGACCGGTGGGAAGTGATACTTCTTTGTAGTGCAGATTTGCATTGCCCGCTTGCTTGCATGGCCAGAAAGGGCGTATGCGTTTTCTCCTGAATATATTCAGGAGAAAACGCATACGCCCTTTTTGGCCAAGTGCATCATTGTCGAAGTTGTGCCCCTCTTCCTGTGCTTTAAAGGCGATTCCAACGTACCTCTTGAAATCTGTTTCCTGCTATTCTGCCTCGCTTTCAAGTCTGCCTCGTTGCCTTCCCTCAACAGATTTTTGGACGATAGTTGTCCTTTATTACTCGGCCAGTTTGTGAATTGCTGTGCCCCTGAGCTCCATTTTTCAACTCGTTTTTGGTGAGCTGACCGCAAGTCCAAAATTTTGGTTCAGGACCTATACTGATTCCCGGTGGGTGGCTGAGACTTTGGTTAATTCTTCTTCCTGCCGGGAAATTACACTGATATGTGCCCGTCCAAATGCCTAACAGCTACTCTCTCATTGGTTCTCCCTCTTCCCTTTCATCCTCTGCCAAATTGGAAACCTGTGCAAACGAGGAGGTTAAAGGGGCTGTCTCTCCAACTTGGGAGGTTGATAGTAAAGCAGATGTAAAGTCAAACAGGAGCACCAGGAGAGGGACTATTCGTTGAGTTTTAGAAACCTTTCGTATTCACAGTGTGTCCTTTCTCTAGGTTTCCCGTACATGTTATAGCTGTAGTAATATTCCCTTCAACCTGGAGAGTTGGGACCCATGGAATGGGTGCCAGGCATTTGTGCTTTAAAGGGTCTGCATTTGCTCACCCAATCTCACCAATCGTCTGAGTCCCAAGTGTCTCTCCTTATGCCACATCCAGCTGTTGTTGTAGATAGGGTCATTCCAGGTTTCATCAGGGACCCTGAAGGAATTGTAAAGAATTTCCCAGTTTTTTTGTTTTGTTTTTGAAATTCCTTTTTATAGTGGGTTTGAGCTGATTCTCGCTGCCATGTTTATGCCAGTCTAGACACACTTGATTCCCTTACGGAGACATATCAATACATAGGTTTTAAGATTCTTACTAGTCAGATATATTCCTCTGCGGGAAATATGGTGTTTTGAGACCCTTTCACTGAGGAAGGTGTAGGTCTTGTCTATTCCATAGTTGGTTTTTGGAATGGTACCTGTGCTTATATCAAACTCTGGTTTTATGCATCACCCCACCTCTCCTTCCCACTTAAGCAGGCATAAGAGTGTTTTCTAAATATGAGACACTGTTCTCTTTCCTAAATCAGTTCAAGTGTAGCCATGTTTATACGATCTTCATAAGTGATATCTTATGATAAGTTTCTTTTTCTATGTGACTTATTTCACTTAGAATCATCGTACCTGAATCCACCCATTTTGCTACTACTGGTCTTATGACATTGATTTCATGGCTGAGGGATATTCCATCGTACGTAAGTACCACAATTATTTGAACCATTTTTATATTTCCTGGGATACTTAATGTGTATCCAAGTTGAGGTCCTTGTAAGCAGTGCAGCCCTAAATTTTGGGGTGTCTCTGTCTCATTGATTTTCAGTTTTCCCAAGGTATATTCCCTAGACTGGAAGTGCCCTTGGCTCTGTAGCTCTGTTGTTTACTTGTTTTAGGGAACACAATGCACTCCTCCAGAGAGGCAGTTGGCAATTTACATCCCGCCCATCAGCATAACAAGGCTCCCTGTTCTCCAGGGCCTGTCTTGCCTTTCTGGTTTTTACATATTTGTGGATGTCCCTTTTGACCGGTGGGAAGTGATACTTCTTTGTAGTGCAGATTTGCATTGCCCGCTTGCTTGCTTGGCCAAAAAGGGCGTATGCGTTTTCTCCTGAATATATTCAGGAGAAAATGCATACGCCCTTTTTGGCCAAGTGCATCATTGTCGAAGTTGTGCCCCTCTTCCTGTGCTTTAAAGGCGATTCCAACGTACCTCTTGAAATCTTTTTCCTGCTATTCTGCCTGGCTTTCAAGTCCGCCTCGTTGCCTTCCCTCAACAGATTTTTGGACGATAGTTGTCCTTTATTACTCGGCCAGTTTGTGAATTGCTGTGCCCCTGAGCTCCATTTTTCAACTCATTTTTGGTGAGCTGACCGCAAGTCCAAAATTTTGGTTCAGGACCTATACTGGTTCCCGGTGGGTGGCTGAGACTTTGGTTAATTCTTCTTCCTGCCGGGAAATTACAGTGATATGTGCCTGTCCAAATGCCTAACAGCTACTCTCTCATTGGTTCCCCTCTTACCTTTCATCCTCTGCCAAATTGGCAACCTGTGCGAACCAGGAGGTTAAAGGGGCTGTCTCTCCAAGTTGGGAGATTGATAGTAAAGCAGATGTAAAGTCAAAGCGGAACACCAGGAGAGGGACTATTCGTTGAGTTTTAGAAACCTTTCGTATTCACAGTGTGTCCGTTCTCTAGGTTTCCCGCACATGTTATAGCTGTAGTAATATTCCCTTCCACCACGAGAGTTGGGACCCATGGAATGGGTGCCAGGCATTTGTGCTTTAAAGGGTCTGCATTTGCTCACCCAATCTCACCAATCGTCTCAGTCCCAAGTGTCCAGCCTTATGCCACATCCAGCTGTCATTGTAGATAGGGTCATTCCAGGTTTCATCAGAGACCCTGAAGGAATTGTAAAGAATTTCCCAGTTTTTTTGTTTTGTTTTTGAAATTCCTTTTTATAGTGGGTTTGAGCTGATTCTCGTTCCCCTGTTTATGCTAGTCTAGACACACTTGATTCCCTTATGGAGACATATCAATACATAGGTTTTAAGATTCTTACTAGTCAGATATAATCCTCTGCGGTAAATATGGGGTTTTGAGTCCCTTTCACTGAGGAAGGTGTAGGTCTTGTCTATTCCATAGTTGGTTTTTGGAACGGTACCTGTGTTTATATCAAACTCTGGTTTTATGCATCACCCCACCTCTCCTTCCCCCTTAAGCAGACATAAGAGTGTTTTCTAAATGTGAGACACTGTTATGTTTCCTAACTCAGTTCAAGTGTAGCCATGTTTACAGGATCTTCATAAGTGATATCTTATGATAAGTTTCTTTTTCTGTGTGACTTATTTCACTTAGAATCATCGTACCTGAATCCACCCATTTTTCTGCTACTGGTCTTATGACATTGATTTCATGGCTGAGAGGTATTCCATCGTACGTAAGTACCACAATTTTTAAACCATTTTTAGATTTCCTGGGATATTTAATGTGTACCCAAGTTGAGGTCCTTGAAAGCAGTGCTGCCCTAAATTTTGGGGTGGCTCTGTCTTATTGATTTTCAGTTTTTCCAAGGTATATTCCCTAGACAGGAAGTGCCCTTGGCTCTGTAGCTCTGTTGTTTACTTATTTTAGGGAACAAAATGCACTCCTCCAGAGAGGCAGTTGGCAATTTACATCCCGCCCATCAGCATAACAAGGCTCCCTGTTCTCCAGGGCCTGTCTTGCCTTTCTGGTTTTTGCACATTTTGTGGATGTCCCTTTTGACCGGTGGGAAGTGATACTTCTTTGTAGTGCAGATTTGCATTGCCCGCTTGCTTGCTTGGCCAAAAAGGGCGTATGCGTTTTCTCCTGAATATATTCAGGAGAAAACGCATACGCCCTTTTTGGCCAAGTGCATCATTGTCGAAGTTGTGCCCCTCTTCCTGTGCTTTAAAGGCGATTCCAACGTACCTCTTGAAATCTGTTTCCTGCTATTCTGCCTCGCTTTCCAGTCCCCCTCGTTGCCTTCCCTCAACAGATTTTTGGACGATAGTTGTCCTTTATTTCTCCGCCAGTTTGTGAATTGCTGTGCCCCTGAGCTCCACTTTTCAACTCGTTTTTTGTGAGCTGACCGCATGTCCAAAATTTTGGTTCAGGACATATGCTGGTGCCTGGTGGGTGGCTGAGACTTTGGTTAATTCTTCTTCCTGCCGGGAATTTGGAGTGATATGTGCCCGTCCAAATGCCTAACAGCTACTCTCTCATTGGTTCTCCCTCTTCCCTTTCATCCTCTGCCAAATTGGCAACCTGTGCGAACCAGGAGTTTAAAGGGGCTGTCTCTCCAATTTGGGAGGTTGACAGTAAAGCAGATGGAAAGTCAAACCGGAGCACCAGGAGAGGGACTATTCGTTGAGTTTTAGAAACCTTTCGTATTCACAGTGTGTCTGTTCTCTAGGTTTCCTGTACATGTTATAGCTGTTGTAATATTCCCTTCAACCTGGAGAGTTGGGACCCATGGAACGGGTTCCAGGCATTTGTGCTTTAAAGGGTCTGCATTTGCTCACCCAATCTCACCAATCCTCTCAGTCCCAAGTGTCCAGCCTTATGCCACATCCAGCTGTCGTTGTAGATAGGGTCATTCCAGGTTTCATCAGAGACCCTGAAGGAATTGTAAAGAATTTCCCAGTTTTTTTGTTTTGTTTTTGAAATTCCTTTTTATCGTGGGTTTGAGCTGATTCTCGCTGCCATGTTTATGCCAGTCTAGACACACTTGATTCCCTTACGGAGACATATCAATACATAGGTTTTAAGATTCTTACTAGTCAGATATATTCCTCTGCGGGAAATATGGGGTTTTGAGGCCCTTTCAATGAGGAAGGTGTAGGTCTTGTCTATTCCATAGTTGGTTTTTGGAACGGTACCTGTGCTTATATCAAACTCTGGTTTTATGCATCACCCCACCTCTCCTTTCCCCTTAAGCAGGCATAGGAGTGTTTTCTAAATGTGAGACTCTGTTCTCTTTCCTAACTCAGTTCAAATGTAGCCATGTTTACAGGTTCTTCTTAATGATATCTTATGATAAGTTTCTTTTTCTGTGTGACTTATTTCACTTAGAATCATCGTACCTGAATCCACCCATTTGGCTGCTACTGGTCTTATGACATTGATTTCATGGCTGAGGGATATTCCATCGTACGTAAGTACCACAATTTTTTGAACCAATTTTATATTTCCTGTGATACTTAAGGTGTACCCAAGTTGAGGTCCTTGTAAGCAGTGCAGCCCTAAATTTTGGGGTGGCTCTGTCTTATTGATTTTCAGTTTTCCCTAGGTATATTCCCTAGCCTGGAAGTGCCCTTGGCTCTGTAGCTCTGTTCATTACTTGTTTTAGGGAACACAATGCACTCCTCCAGAGAGGCAGTTGGCAATTTACATCCCGCCTATCAGCATAACAAGGCTCCCTGTTCTCCATGGCCTGTCTTGGCTTTCTGGTTTTTACACATTTTGTGGATGTCCCTTTTGACTGGTGGGAAGTGATACTTCTTTGTAGTGCAGATTTGCATTGCCCGCTTGCTTGCTTGGCCAAAAAGAACGTATGCGTTTTCTCCTGAATATATTCAGGAGAAAACGCATACGCCCTTTTTGGCCAAGTGCATCATTGTCGAAGTTTTGCCCCTCTTCCTGTGCTTTAAAGGCGATTCCAACGTACCTCTTGAAATCTGTTTCCTGGAATTCTGCCTCGCTTTCAATCCGCCTCGTTGCCTTCCCTCAACAGATTTTTGGACGATAGTTGTCTTTATTACTCGGCCAGTTTGTGAATTGCTGTGCCCCTGAGCTCCATTTTTCAACTCGTTTTTTGTGAGCTGACCGCATGTCCAAAATTTTGGTTCAGGACCTATGCTGGTTCCCGGTGGGTGGCTGAGAGTTTGGTTAATTCTTCTTCCTGCCGGGAAATTACAGTGATATGTGCCCGTCCAAATGCCTAACAGCTACTCTCTCATTGGTTCTCCCTCTTCCCTTTCATCCTCTGCCAAATTGGCAACCTGTGCGAAACAGGAGGTTAAAGGGGCTGTCTCTCCAAGTTGGGAGATTGATAGTAAAGCAGATGGAAAGTCAAACTGGAGCACCAGGAGAGGGACTACTCTTTGAGTTTTAGAAACCTTTCGTATTCACAGTGTGTCCGTTCTCTAGGTTTCCCGCACATGTTATAGCTGTAGTAATATTCCCTTCAACCTGGAGAGTTGGGACCCATGGAATGGGTGCCAGGCATTTGTGCTTTAAAGGGTCTGCATTTGCTCACCCAATCTCACCAATCGTCTCAGTCCCACGTGTCCAGCATTATGCCACATCCAGCTGTCATTGTACATAGGGTCATTCCAGGTTTCATCAGAGACCCTGAAGGAATTGTAAAGAATTTCCCAGGTTTTGTGTTTTGTTTTTGAAATTCCTTTTTATAGTGGGTTTGAGCTGATTCTCGTTCCCCTGTTTATGCCAGTCTAGACACACTTGATTCCCTTATGGAGACATATCAATACATAGGTTTTAAGATTCTTACTAGTCAGATATAATCCTCTGCGGTAAATATGGGGTTTTGAGTCCCTTTCACTGAGGAAGGTGTAGGTCTTGTCTATTCCATAGTTGGTTTTTGGAACGGTACCTGTGTTTATATCAAACTCTGGTTTTATGCATCACCCCACCTCTCCTTCCCACTTAAGCAGATATAAGAGTGTTTTCTAAATGTGAGACACTGTTATCTTTCCTAACTCAGTTCAAGTGTAGCCATGTTTACAGGATCTTCATAAGTGATATCTTATGATAAGTTTCTTTTTCTGTGTGACTTATTGCACTTAGAATCATCGTACCTGAATCCACCCATTTTGCTGCTACTGGTCTTATGACATTGATTTCATGGCTGAGGGATATTCCATCGTACGTAAGTACCACAATTTTTAAACCATTTTTATATTTCCTGGGATATTTAAGGTGTACCCAAGTTGAGGTCCTTGAAAGCAGTGCTGCCCTAAATTTTGGGGTGGCTCTGTCTTATTGATTTTCAGTTTTTCCAAGGTATATTCCCTAGACTGGAAGTGCCCTTGGCTCTGTAGCTCTGTTTTTTACTTGTTTTAGGGAACACAATGCACTCCTCCAGAGAGGCAGTTGACAATTTACATCCCGACCATCAGCATTACAAGGCTCCCTGTTCTCCAGGGCCTGTCTTGCCTTTTTGGTTTTTACACATTTTGTGGATGTCCCTTTTGACCGGTGGGAAGTGATACTTCTTTGTAGTGCAGATTTGCATTGCCCGCTTGCTTGCTTGGCCAAAAAGGGCGTATGCGTTTTCTCCTGAATATATTCAGGACAAAACACATACGCACTTTTTGGCCAAGTGCATCATTGTCGAAGTTGTGCCCCTCTTCCTGTGCTTTAAAGGCGATTCCAACGTTCCTCTTGAAATCTCTTTCCTGCTATTCTGTCTCACTTTCAAGTCCGCCTCGTTGCCTTCCCTCAACAGATTTTTGGACGATAGTTGTCCTTTATTACTCTGCCAGTTTGTGAATTGCTGTTCCCCTGAGCTCCATTTTTCAACTCGTTTTTTTGAGCTGACCGCATGTCCAACATTTTGGTTCAGGACCTATGCTGGTTCCCAGTGGGGGGCTGAGACTTTGGTTAATTCTTCTTCCTGCAGGGAAATTAGAGTGATATGTGCCCGTCCAAATGCCTAACAGTTACTCTCTCATTGGTTCTCCCTCTTCCCTTTCATCCTCTGCCAAATTGGCAACCTGTGCGAAGCAGGAGGTTAAAGGGGCTGTCTCTCCAAGTTGGGAGATTGATAGTAAAGCAGATAGAATGTCAAACCGGAGCACCGGGAGAGGGATTTTTCGTTGAGTTTTAGAAACCTTTCGTATTCACAGTGTGTCCGTTCTCTAGGTTTCCCGTACATGTTATAGCTGTAGTAAAATTCCTTTCAACCTGGAGAGTTGGGACCCATGGAATGGGTGCCAGGCATTTGTGCTTTAAAGGGTCTGCATTTGCTCACCCAATCTCACCAATCGTCTCAGTCCCAAGTGTCCAGCCTTTTACCACATCCAGCTGTCGTTGTAGATAGGGTCATTCCAGGTTTCATCAGAGACCCTGAAGGAATTGTAAAGAATTTCCCAGTTTTTTTGTTTTGTTTTTGAAATTCCTTTTTATAGTGGGTTTGAGCTGATTCTCGCTGCCATGTTTATGCCAGTCTAGACACACTTGATTCTCTTACAGAGACATATCAATACATAGGTTTTAAGATTCTTACTAGTCAGATATATTCCTCTGTGGGAAATATGGGGTTTTGAGTCCCTTTCACTGAGGAAGGTGTAGGTCTTGTCTATTCCATAGTTGGTTTTTGGAACGGTACCTGTGCTTATATCAAACTCTGGTTTTATGCATCACCCCACCTCTCCTTCCCCCTTAAGCAGGCGTAAGAGTGTTTTCTAAATGTGAGACACTGTTCTGTTTCCTAACTCAGTTCAAGTGTAGCCATGTTTACAGGATCTTCATAAGTGACATCTTATGATAAGTTTCTATTTCTGTGTGACTTATTTCACTTAGAATCATCGTACCTGAATCCACCCATTTTGCTGCTACTGGTCTTATGACATTGATTTCATGGCTGAGGGATATTCCATCGTACGTAAGTACCACAATTTTTAAACCATTTTTATATTTCCTGGGATATTTAAGGTGTACCCAAGTTGAGGTCCTTGAAAGCAGTGGTGCCCTAAATTTTGGGGTGGCTCTGTCTTATTGATTTTCAGTTTTTCCAAGGTATATTCCCTAGACTGGAAGTGCCCTTGGCTCTGTAGCTCTGTTGTTTACTTGTTTTTGGGAACACAATGCACTCCTCCAGAGAGGCAGTTGACAATTTACATCCCGACCATCAGCATTACAAGGCTCCCTGTTCTCCAGGGCCTGTCTTGCCTTTTTGGTTTTTACACATTTTGTGGATGTCCCTTTTGACCGGTGGGAAGTGATACTTCTTTGTAGTGCAGATTTGCATTGCCCGCTTGCTTGCTTGGCCAAAAAGGGCATATGCGTTTTCTCCTGAATATATTCAGGACAAAACACATACGCACTTTTTGGCCAAGTGCATCATTGTCGAAGTTGTGCCCCTCTTCCTGTGCTTTAAAGGCGATTCCAACGTACCTCTTGAAATCTGTTTCCTGCTATTCTGCCTCGCTTTCAAGTCCCCCTCGTTGCCTTCCCTCAACAGATTTTTGGACGATAGTTGTCCTTTATTAATTGGCCAGTTTGTGAATTGCTGTGCCCCTGAGCTCCATTTTTCAACTCGTTTTTGGTGAGCTGACCGAAAGTACAAAATTTTGGTTCAGGACCTATACTGGTTCCCGGAGGGTGGCTGAGACTTTGGTTAATTCTTCTTCCTGCCAGGAAATTACAGTGATATGTGCCCGTCCAAATGCCTAACACCTACTCTCTCATTGGTTCTCCCTATTCGCTTTCATCCTCTGCCAAATTGGCAACCTGTGTGAACCAGGAGGTTAAAGGGGCTGTCTCTCCAAGTTGGGAGGTTGATAGTAAAGCAGATGGAAAGTCAAACCGGAGCACCAGGAGAGGGACTATTCATTGAGTTTTAGAAACCTTTCATATTCACAGTTTGTCCTTTCTCTAGGTTTCCCGTACATGTTATAGCTGTAGTAATATTCCCTTCAACCTGGAGAGTTGGGACCCATGGAATGGGTGCCAGGCATTTGTGCTTTAAAGGGTCTGCATTTGCTCACCCAATCTCTCCAATCGTCTCAGTCCCAAGTGTCCCTCCTTATGCCACATCCAGCTGTCGTTGTAGATAGGATCATTCCAGGTTTCATCAGAGACCATGAAGGAATTGTAAAGAATTTCCCAGTTTTTTTGTTTTGTTTTTGAAATTCCTTTTTATCGTGGGTTTGAGCTGATTCTCGCTGCCATGTTTATGCCAGTCTAGACACACTTGATTCCCTTACGGAGACATATCAATACATAGGTTTTAAGATTCTTACTAGTCAGATATATTCCTCTGCGGGAAATATGGGGTTTTGAGACCCTTTCACTGAGGAAGGTGTAGGTCTTGTCTATTCCATAGTTGGTTTTTGGAACGGTACCTGTGCTTATATCAAACTCTGGTTTTATGCATCACCCCACCTCTCCTTTCCCTTAAGCAGTCATAAGAGTGTTTTCTAAATGTGAGACACTGTTCTATTTCCGAACTCAGTTCAAGTTTAGCCATGTTTACAGGATCTTCATAAGTGATATCTTATGATAAGTTTCTTTTTCTGTGTGACTTATTTCACTTAGAATCATCGTACCTGAATCCACCCATTTTGCTGCTACTGGTCTTATGACATTGATTTCATGGCTGAGGGATATTCCATCGTACGTAAGTAGCAAAATTTTTTGAACCATTTTTATATTTCCTGGGATATTTAAGCTGTACCCAAGTTGAGGTCCTTGTAAGCAGTGCAGCCCTAAATTTTGGGGTGGCTGTGTCTTATTGATTTTCAGTTTTTCCAAGGTATATGCCCTAGACTGGAAGTGCCCTTGACTCTGTAGCTCTGTTCTTTACTTGTTTTAGGGAACACAGTGTACTCCTCCAGAGAGGCAGTTGGCAATTTACATCCCGCCCATCAGCATAACAAGGCTCCCTGTTCTCCAGGGCCTGTCTTGCCTTTCTGGTTTTTACACATTTTGTGGATGTCCCTTTTGACCGGAGGGAAGTGATACTTCTTTGTAGTGCAGATTTGCATTGCCCGCTTGCTTGCTTGGCCAAAAAGGGCGTATGTGTTTTCTCCTGAATATATTCAGGAGAAAACGCATACGCCCTTTTTGGCCAAGTGCATCATTGTCGAAGTTGTGCCCCTCTTCCTGTGCTTTAAAGGCGATTCCAACGTACCTCTTGAAATCTGTTTCCTGCTATTCTGCCTCGCTTTCAAGTCCGCCTCATTGCCTTCCCTAAACAGATTTTTGGACGATAGTTGTCTTTATTACTCGGCCAGTTTGTGAATTGCTGTGCCCCTGAGCTCCATTTTTAAACTCGTTTTTGGTGAGCTGACCTCAAGTCCAAAATTTTGGTTCAAGACCTATACTGGTTCCCGGTGGGTGGCTGAGACTTTGGGTAATTCTTCTTCCAGCCGGGAAATTACAGTGATATGTGCCCGTCCAAATGCCTAACAGCTACTCTCTCATTGGTTCTCCCTCTTCCCTTTCATCCTCTACCAAATTGGCAACCTGTGTGAACCAGGAGGTTAAAGGGGCTGTCTTCCAAGTTGGGAGATTGATAGTAAAGCAGATGGAAAGTCAAACCGGAGCACCAGGAGAGGGACTATTCGTTGAGTTTTAGAAACCTTTCGTATTCACAGTGTGTCCGTTCTCGAGGTTTCCCGTACATGTTATAACTGTAGTAATATTCCCTTCAACCTGGAGAGTTTGGACCCATGGAATGGGTGCCATGCATTATTGCTTTAAAGAGTCTGCATTTGTTCACCCAATCTCACCAATCCTCTCAGTCCCAAATGTCCAGCCTTATGCCACATCCAGCTGTCGTTGTAGATAGGGTAATTCCAGGTTTCATCAGAGACCCTGAAGGAATTGTAAAGAATTTCCCAGTTTTTTTGTTTTGTTTTTGAAATTCATTTTTATAGTGGGTTTGAGCTGATTCTCGCTGCCATGTTTATGCCAGTCTAGACACACTTGATTCCCTTACGGAGACCTATCAATACATAGGTTTTAAGATTCTTACTAGTCAGATATATTCCTCTGCGGGAAATATGGGGTTTTGAGTCCCTTTCACTGAGGAAGGTGTAGGTCTTGTCTATTCCAAAGTTGGTTTTTGGAACGGAACCTGTGCTTATATCAAACTCTGGTTTTATGCATCACCCCACCTCTCCTTCCCCCTTAAGCAGGCATAAGAGTGTTTTCTAAATATGAGACACTGTTCTCTTTCCTAACTCAGTTAAAGTGTAGCCATGTTTACAGGATCTCCATAAGGGATATCTTATGATAAGTTTCTTTTTCTGTGTGACTTATATCACTTAAAATCATCGTACCTGAATGCACCCATTTTGCTGCTAATGGTCTTATGACATTGATTTCATGGCTGAGGGAGATTCCATCGTACGTAGGTACCACAATTTTTTGAACCATTTTTATATTTCCTGGGATACTTAATGTGTATCCAAGTTGAGGTCCTTGTAAGCAGTGCAGCCCTAAATTTTGGGGTGGCTCTGTCTCATTGATTTTCAGTTTTCCCAAGGTATATACCCTAGACTGAAAGTGCCCTTGGCTCTGTAGCTCTCTTCTTTACTTGTTTTAGGGAACACAATGCACTCCTCCAGAGAGGCAGTTGGCAATTTACATCCCGCCCATCAGCATAACAAGGCTCCCTGTTCTCCAGGGCCTGTCTTGCCTTTCTGGTTTTTACATATTTTGTGGATGTCCCTTTTGACCGGTGGGAAGTGATACTTCTTTGTAGTGCAGATTTGCATTGCCCGCTTGCTTGCTTGGCCAAAATGGGCGTATGCGTTTTCTCCTGAATATATTCAGGAGAAAACGCATACGCCCTTTCTGGCCAAGTGCATCATTGTCGAAGTTGTGCCCCTCTTCCTGTGCTTTAAAGGCGATTCCAACGTACCTCTTGAAATCTGTTTCCTGCTATTCTGCATTGCTTTCAAGTCCGCCTCATTGCCTTCCCTCAACACATTTTTGGACGATAGTTGTCCTTTATTACTCGGCCAGTTTGTGAATTGCTGTGCCCCTGAGCTCCATTTTTCAACTCGTTTTTGGTGAGCTGACCGCAAGTCCAAAATTTTGGTTCAGGACCTATACTGGTTCCCGGTGGGTGGCTGAGACTTTGGTTAATTCTTCTTCCTGCCGGGAAATTACACTGATATGTGCCCGTCCAAATGCCTAACAGCTACTCTCTCATTGGTTCTCCCTCTTCCCTTTCATCCTCTGCCAAATTGGAAACCTGTGCGAACGAGGAGGTTAAAGGGGCTGTCTCTCCAACTTGGGAGGTTGATAGTAAAGCAGATGTAAAGTCAAACCGGAGCACCAGGAGAGGGACTATTCGTTGAGTTTTAGAAACCTTTCGTATTCACAGTGTGTCCTTTCTCTAGGTTTCCCGTACATGTTATAGCTGTAGTAATATTCCCTTCAACCTGGAGAGTTGGGACCCATGGAATGGGTGCCAGGCATTTGTGCTTTAAAGGGTCTGCATTTGCTTACCCAATCTCACCAATCGTCTCAGTCCCAAGTGTCCCTCCTTATGCCACATCCAGCTGTTGTTGTAGATAGGGTCATTCCAGGTTTCATCAGGGACCCTGAAGGAATTGTAAAGAATTTCCCAGTTTTTTTGTTTTGTTTTTGAAATTCCTTTTTATAGTGGGTTTGAGCTGATTCTCGCTGCCATGTTTATGCCAGTCTAGACACACTTGATTCCCTTACGGAGACATATCAATACATAGGTTTTAAGATTCTTACTACTCAGATATATTCCTCTGCGGGAAATATGGGGTTTTGAGTCCCTTTCACTGAGGAAGGTGTAGGTCTTGTCTATTCCATAGTTGGTTTTTGGAACGGTACCTGTGCTTATATCAAACTCTGGTTTTATGCATCACCCCACCTCTCCTTCCCACTTAAGCAGGCATAAGAGTGTTTTCTAAATATGAGACAATGTTCTCTTTCCTAACTCAGTTCAAGTGTAGCCATGTTTATATGATCTTCATAAGTGATATCTTATGATAAGTTTCTTTTTCTGTGTGACTTATTTCACTTAGAATCATCGTACCTGAATCCACCCATTTTGCTACTACTGGTCTTATGACATTGATTTCATGGCTGAGGGATATTCCATCGTACGTAAGTACCACAATTATTTGAACCATTTTTATATTTCCTGGGATACTTAATGTGTATCCAAGTTGAGGTCCTTGTAAGCAGTGCAGCCCTAAATTTTGGGGTGTCTCTGTCTCATTGATTTTCAGTTTTCCCAAGGTATATTCCCTAGACTGGAAGTGCCCTTGGCTCTGTAGCTCTGTTCTTTACTTGTTTTAGGGAACACAATGCACTCCTCCAGAGAGGCAGTTGGCAATTTACATCCCGCCCATCAGCATAACAAGGCTCCCTGTTCTCCAGGGCCTGTCTTGCCTTTCTGGTTTTTACATATTTGTGGATGTCCCTTTTGACCGGTGGGAAGTGATACTTCTTTGTAGTGCAGATTTGCATTGCCCGCTTGATTGCTTGGCCAAAAAGGGCGTATGCATTTTCTCCTGAATATATTCAGGAGAAAATGCATACGCCCTTCTTGGCCAAGTGCACCATTGTCGAAGTTGTGCCCCTCTTCCTGTGCTTTAAAGGCGATTCCAACGTACCTCTTGAAATCTGTTTCCTGCTATTCTGCCTCGCTTTCAAGTCCGCCTCGTTGCCTTCCCTCAACAGATTTTTGGACGATAGTTGGCCTTTATTACTCGGCCAGTTTGTGAATTGCTGTGCCCCTGAGCTCCATTTTTCAACTCGTTTTTGGTGAGCTGACCGCAAGTCCAAAATTTTGGTTCAGGACCTATACTGGTTCCCGGTGGGTGGCTGAGACTTTGGTTAATTCTTCTTCCTGCCGGGAAATTACAGTGATATGTGCCCGTCCAAATGCCTAACAGCTACTCTCTCATTGGTTCTCCCTCTTCCCTTTCATCCTCTGCCAAATTGGAAACCTGTGCGAACGAGGAGGTTAAAGGGGCTGTCTCTCCAACTTGGGAGGTTGATAGTAAAGCAGATGTAAAGTCAAACCGGAGCACCAGGAGAGGGACTATTCGTTGAGTTTTAGAAACCTTTCGTATTCACAGTGTGTCCTTTCTCTAGGTTTCCCGTACATGTTATAGCTGTAGTAATATTCCCTTCAACCTGGAGAGTTGGGACCCATGGAATGGGTGCCAGGCATTTGTGCTTTAAAGGGTCTGCATTTGCTCACCCAATCTCACCAATCGTCTCAGTCCCAAGTGTCCCTCCTTATGCCACATCCAGCTGTTGTTGTAGATAGGGTCATTCCAGGTTTCATCAGGGACCCTGAAGGAATTGTAAAGAATTTCCCAGTTTTTTTGTTTTGTTTTTGAAATTCCTTTTTATAGTGGGTTTGAGCTGATTCTCGCTGCCATGTTTATGCCAGTCTAGACACACTTGATTCCCTTACGGAGACATATCAATACATAGGTTTTAAGATTCTTACTAGTCAGATATATTCCTCTGCGGGAAATATGGGGTTTTGAGTCCCTTTCACTGAGGAAGGTGTAGGTCTTGTCTATTCCATAGTTGGTTTTTGGAACGGTACCTGTGCTTATATCAAACTCTGGTTTTATGCATCACCCCACCTCTCCTTCCCACTTAAGCAGGCATAAGAGTGTTTTCTACATATGAGACAGTGTTCTCTTTCCTAACTCAGTTCAAGTGTAGCCATGTTTATACGATCTCCATAAGTGATATCTTATGATAAGTTTCTTTTTCTGTGTGACTTATTTCACTTAGAATCATCATACCTGAATGCACCCATTTTGCTACTACTGGTCTTATGACATTGAGTTCATGGCTGAGGGATATTCCATCGTACGTAAGTACCACAATTATTTGAACCATTTTTATATTTCCTGGGATACTTAATGTGTATCCAAGTTGATGTCCTTGTAAGCAGTGCAGCCCTAAATTTTGGGGTGTCTCTGTCTCATTGATTTTCAGTTTTCCCAAGGCATATTCCCTAGACTGGAAGTGCCCTTGGCTCTGTAGCTCTGTTCTTTACTTGTTTTAGGGAACACAATGCACTCCTCCAGAGAGGCAGTTGGCAATTTACATCCCGCCCATCAGCATAACAAGGCTCCCTGTTCTCCAGGGCCTGTCTTGCCTTTCTGGTTTTTACATATTTTGTGGATGTCCCTTTTGACCGGTGGGAAGTGATACTTCTTTGTAGTGCAGATTTGCATTGCCCGCTTGCTTGCTTGGCCAAAAAGGGTGTATGCGTTTTCTCCTGAATATATTCAGGAGAAAATGCATACGCCCTTTTTGGCCAAGTGCATCATTGTCGAAGTTGTGCCCCTCTTCCTGTGCTTTAAAGGCGATTCCAACGTACCTCTTGAAATCTTTTTCCTGCTATTCTGCCTGGCTTTCAAGTCCGCCTCGGTGCCTTCCCTCAACAGATTTTTGGACGATAGTTGTCCTTTATTACTCGGCCAGTTTGTGAATTGCTGTGCCCCTGAGCTCCATTTTTCAACTCATTTTTGGTGAGCTGACCGCAAGTCCAAAATTTTGGTTCAGGACCTATACTGGTTCCCGGTGGGTGGCTGAGACTTTGGTTAATTCTTCTTCCTGCCGGGAAATTACAGTGATATGTGCCTGTCCAAATGCCTAACAGCTACTCTCTCATTGGTTCCCCTCTTCCCTTTCATCCTCTGCCAAATTGGCAACCTGTGCGAACCAGGATGATAAAGGGGCTGTCTCTCCAAGTTGGGAGATTGATAGTAAAGCAGATGTAAAGTCAAAGCGGAGCACCAGGAGAGGGACTATTCGTTGAGTTTTAGAAACCTTTCGTATTCACAGTGTGTCCGTTCTCTAGGTTTCCCGCACATGTTATAGCTGTAGTAATATTCCCTTCCACCACGAGAGTTGGGACCCATGGAATGGGTGCCAGGCATTTGTGCTTTAAAGGGTCTGCATTTGCTCACCCAATCTCACCAATCGTCTCAGTCCCAAGTGTCCAGCCTTATGCCACATCCAGCTGTCATTGTAGATAGGGTCATTCCAGGTTTCATCAGAGACCCTGAAGGAATTGTAAAGAATTTCCCAGTTTTTGTGTTTTGTTTTTGAAATTCCTTTTTATAGTGGGTTTGAGCTGATTCTCGTTCCCCTGTTTATGCTAGTCTAGACACACTTGATTCCCTTATGGAGACATATCAATACATAGGTTTTAAGATTCTTACTAGTCAGATATAATCCTCTGCGGTAAATATGGGGTTTTGAGTCCCTTTCACTGAGGAAGGTGTAGGTCTTGTCTATTCCATAGTTGGTTTTTGGAACGGTACCTGTGTTTATATCAAACTCTGGTTTTATGCATCACCCCACCTCTCCTTCCCCCTTAAGCAGACATAAGAGTGTTTTCTAAATGTGAGACACTGTTATGTTTCCTAACTCAGTTCAAGTGTAGCCATGTTTACAGGATCTTCATAAGTGATATCTTATGATAAGTTTCTTTTTCTGTGTGACTTATTTCACTTAGAATCATCGTACCTGAATCCACCCATTTTTCTGCTACTGGTCTTATGACATTGATTTCATGGCTGAGAGGTATTCCATCGTACGTAAGTACCACAATTTTTAAACCATTTTTAGATTTCCTGGGATATTTAAGGTGTACCCAAGTTGAGGTCCTTGAAAGCAGTGCTGCCCTAAATTTTGGGGTGGCTCTGTCTTATTGATTTTCAGTTTTTCCAAGGTATATTCCCTAGACAGGAAGTGCCCTTGGCTCTGTAGCTCTGTTGTTTACTTATTTTAGGGAACAAAATGCACTCCTCCAGAGAGGCAGTTGGCAATTTACATCCCGCCCATCAGCATAACAAGGCTCCCTGTTCTCCAGGGCCTGTCTTGCCTTTCTGGTTTTTACACATTTTGTGGATGTCCCTTTTGACCGGTGGGAAGTGATACTTCTTTGTAGTGCAGATTTGCATTGCCCGCTTGCTTGCTTGGCCAAAAAGGGTGTATGCGTTTTCTCCTGAATATATTCAGGAGAAAACGCACACGTCCTTTTTGGCCAAGTGCATCATTGTCGAAGTTGTGCCCCTCTTCCTGTGCTTTAAAGGCGATTCCAACGTACCTCTTGAAATCTGTTTCCTGCTATTCTGCCTCGCTTTCAAGTCCCCCTCGTTGCCTTCCCTCAACAGATTTTTGGACGATAGTTGTCCTTTATTTCTCTGCCAGTTTGTGAATTGCTGTGCCCCTGAGCTCCATTTTTCAACTCGTTTTTTGTTAGCTGACCGCATGTCCAAAATTTTGGTTCAGGACATATGCTGGTGCCTGGTGGGTGGCTGAGACTTTGGTTAATTCTTCTTCCTGCCGGGAATTTGGAGTGATATGTGCCCATCCAAATGCCTAACAGCTACTCTCTCATTGGTTCTCCCTCTTCCCTTTCATCCTCTGCCAAATTGGCAACCTGTGCGAACCAGGAGTTTAAAGGGGCTGTCTCTCCAATTTGGGAGGTTGACAGTAAAGCAGATGGAAAGTCAAACCGGAGCACCAGGAGAGGGACTATTCGTTGAGTTTTAGAAACCTTTCGTATTCACAGTGTGTCTGTTCTCTAGGTTTCCTGTACATGTTATAGCTGTTGTAATATTCCCTTCAACCTGGAGAGTTGGGACCCATGGAACGGGTGCCAGGCATTTGTGCTTTAAAGGGTCTGCATTTGCTCACCCAATCTCACCAATCCTCTCAGTCCCAAGTGTCCAGCCTTATGCCACATCCAGCTGTCGTTGTAGATAGGGTCATTCCAGGTTTCATCAGAGACCCTGAAGGAATTGTAAAGAATTTCCCAGTTTTTTTGTTTTGTTTTTGAAATTCCTTTTTATCGTGGGTTTGAGCTGATTCTCGCTGCCATGTTTATGCCAGTCTAGACACACTTGATTCCCTTACGGAGACATATCAATACATAGGTTTTAAGATTCTTACTAGTCAGATATATTCCTCTGCGGGAAATATGGGGTTTTGAGGCCCTTTCAATGAGGAAGGTGTAGGTCTTGTCTATTCCATAGTTGGTTTTTGGAACGGTACCTGTGCTTATATCAAACTCTGGTTTTATGCATCACCCCACCTCTCCTTTCCCCTTAAGCAGGCATAGGAGTGTTTTCTAAATGTGAGACTCTGTTCTCTTTCCTAACTCAGTTCAAATGTAGCCATGTTTACAGGATCTTCTTAAGTGATATCTTATGATAAGTTTCTTTTTCTGTGTGACTTATTTCACTTAGAATCATCGTACCTGAATCCACCCATTTGGCTGCTACTGGTCTTATGACATTGATTTCATGGCTGAGGGATATTCCATCGTACGTAAGTACCACAATTTTTTGAACCAATTTTATATTTCCTGTGATACTTAAGGTGTACCCAAGTTGAGGTCCTTGTAAGCAGTGCAGCCCTAAATTTTGGGGTGGCTCTGTCTTATTGATTTTCAGTTTTCCCTAGGTATATTCCCTAGCCTGGAAGTGCCCTTGGCTCTGTAGCTCTGTTCATTACTTGTTTTAGGGAACACAATGCACTCCTCCAGAGAGGCAGTTGGCAATTTACATCCCGCCTATCAGCATAACAAGGCTCCCTGTTCTCCATGGCCTGTCTTGCCTTTCTGGTTTTTACACATTTTGTGGATGTCCCTTTTGACTGGTGGGAAGTGATACTTCTTTGTAGTGCAGATTTGCATTGCCCGCTTGCTTGCTTGGCCAAAAAGAACGTATGCGTTTTCTCCTGAATATATTCAGGAGAAAACGCATACGCCCTTTTTGGCCAAGTGCATCATTGTCGAAGTTTTGCCCCTCTTCCTGTGCTTTAAAGGCGATTCCAACGTACCTCTTGAAATCTGTTTCCTGGAATTCTGCCTCGCTTTCAATCCGCCTCGTTGCCTTCCCTCAACAGATTTTTGGACGATAGTTGTCTTTATTACTCGGCCAGTTTGTGAATTGCTGTGCCCCTGAGCTCCATTTTTCAACTCGTTTTTTGTGAGCTGACCGCATGTCCAAAATTTTGGTTCAGGACCTATGCTGGTTCCCGGTGGGTGGCTGAGAGTTTGGTTAATTCTTCTTCCTGCCGGGAAATTACAGTGATATGTGCCCGTCCAAATGCCTAACAGCTACTCTCTCATTGGTTCTCCCTCTTCCCTTTCATCCTCTGCCAAATTGGCAAACTGTGCGAAACAGGAGGTTAAAGGGGCTGTCTCTCCAAGTTGGGAGATTGATAGTAAAGCAGATGGAAAGTCAAACTGGAGCACCAGGAGAGGGACTACTCTTTGAGTTTTAGAAACCTTTCGTATTCACAGTGTGTCCGTTCTCTAGGTTTCCCGCACATGTTATAGCTGTAGTAATATTCCCTTCAACCTGGAGAGTTGGGACCCATGGAATGGGTGCCAGGCATTTGTGCTTTAAAGGGTCTGCATTTGCTCACCCAATCTCACCAATCGTCTCAGTCCCACGTGTCCAGCATTATGCCACATCCAGCTGTCATTGTACATAGGGTCATTCCAGGTTTCATCAGAGACCCTGAAGGAATTGTAAAGAATTTCCCAGGTTTTGTGTTTTGTTTTTGAAATTCCTTTTTATAGTGGGTTTGAGCTGATTCTCGTTCCCCTGTTTATGCCAGTCTAGACACACTTGATTCCCTTATGGAGACATATCAATACATAGGTTTTAAGATTCTTACTAGTCAGATATAATCCTCTGCGGTAAATATGGGGTTTTGAGTCCCTTTCACTGAGGAAGGTGTAGGTCTTGTCTATTCCATAGTTGGTTTTTGGAACGGTACCTGTGTTTATATCAAACTCTGGTTTTATGCATCACCCCACCTCTCCTTCCCCCTTAAGCAGACATAAGAGTGTTTTCTAAATGTGAGACACTGTTATGTTTCCTAACTCAGTTCAAGTGTAGCCATGTTTACAGGATCTTCATAAGTGATATCTTATGATAAGTTTCTTTTTCTGTGTGACTTATTTCACTTAGAATCATCGTACCTGAATCCACCCATTTTTCTGCTACTGGTCTTATGACATTGATTTCATGGCTGAGAGGTATTCCATCGTACGTAAGTACCACAATTTTTAAACCATTTTTAGATTTCCTGGGATATTTAAGGTGTACCCAAGTTGAGGTCCTTGAAAGCAGTGCTGCCCTAAATTTTGGGGTGGCTCTGTCTTATTGATTTTCAGTTTTTCCAAGGTATATTCCCTAGACAGGAAGTGCCCTTGGCTCTGTAGCTCTGTTGTTTACTTATTTTAGGGAACAAAATGCACTCCTCCAGAGAGGCAGTTGGCAATTTACATCCCGCCCATCAGCATAACAAGGCTCCCTGTTCTCCAGGGCCTGTCTTGCCTTTCTTGTTCTTACACATTTTGTGGATGTCCCTTTTGACTGGTGGGAAGTGATACTTCTTTGTAGTGCAGATTTGCATTGCCCGCTTGCTTGCTTGGCCAAAAAGAACGTATGCGTTTTCTCCTGAATATATTCAGGAGAAAACGCATACGCTCTTTTTGGCCAAGTGCATCATTGTCGAAGTTTTGCCCCTCTTCCTGTGCTTTAAAGGCGATTCCAACGTACCTCTTGAAATCTGTTTCCTGGAATTCTGCCTCGCTTTCAATCCGCCTCGTTGCCTTCCCTCAACAGATTTTTGGACGATAGTTGTCTTTATTACTCGGCCAGTTTGTGAATTGCTGTGCCCCTGAGCTCCATTTTTCAACTCGTTTTTTGTGAGCTGACCGCATGTCCAAAATTTTGGTTCAGGACCTATGCTGGTTCCCGGTGGGTGGCTGAGAGTTTGGTTAATTCTTCTTCCTGCCGGGAAATTACAGTGATATGTGCCCGTCCAAATGCCTAACAGCTACTCTCTCATTGGTTCTCCCTCTTCCCTTTCATCCTCTGCCAAATTGGCAAACTGTGCGAAACAGGAGGTTAAAGGGGCTGTCTCTCCAAGTTGGGAGATTGATAGTAAAGCAGATGGAAAGTCAAACTGGAGCACCAGGAGAGGGACTACTCTTTGAGTTTTAGAAACCTTTCGTATTCACAGTGTGTCCGTTCTCTAGGTTTCCCGCACATGTTATAGCTGTAGTAATATTCCCTTCAACCTGGAGAGTTGGGACCCATGGAATGGGTGCCAGGCATTTGTGCTTTAAAGGGTCTGCATTTGCTCACCCAATCTCACCAATCGTCTCAGTCCCACGTGTCCAGCATTATGCCACATCCAGCTGTCATTGTACATAGGGTCATTCCAGGTTTCATCAGAGACCCTGAAGGAATTGTAAAGAATTTCCCAGGTTTTGTGTTTTGTTTTTGAAATTCCTTTTTATAGTGGGTTTGAGCTGATTCTCGTTCCCCTGTTTATGCCAGTCTAGACACACTTGATTCCCTTATGGAGACATATCAATACATAGGTTTTAAGATTCTTACTAGTCAGATATAATCCTCTGCGGTAAATATGGGGTTTTGAGTCCCTTTCACTGAGGAAGGTGTAGGTCTTGTCTATTCCATAGTTGGTTTTTGGAACGGTACCTGTGTTTATATCAAACTCTGGTTTTATGCATCACCCCACCTCTCCTTCCCCCTTAAGCAGACATAAGAGTGTTTTCTAAATGTGAGACACTGTTATGTTTCCTAACTCAGTTCAAGTGTAGCCATGTTTACAGGATCTTCATAAGTGATATCTTATGATAAGTTTCTTTTTCTGTGTGACTTATTTCACTTAGAATCATCGTACCTGGATCCACCCATTTTTCTGCTACTGGTCTTATGACATTGATTTCATGGCTGAGAGGTATTCCATCGTACGTAAGTACCACAATTTTTAAACCATTTTTAGATTTCCTGGGATATTTAAGGTGTACCCAAGTTGAGGTCCTTGAAAGCAGTGCTGCCCTAAATTTTGGGGTGGCTCTGTCTTATTGATTTTCAGTTTTTCCAAGGTATATTCCCAAGACAGGAAGTGCCCTTGGCTCTGTAGCTCTGTTGTTTACTTATTTTAGGGAACAAAATGCACTCCTCCAGAGAGGCAGTTGGCAATTTACATCCCGCCCATCAGCATAACAAGGCTCCCTGTTCTCCAGGGCCTGTCTTGCCTTTCTGGTTTTTACACATTTTGTGGATGTCCCTTTTGACCGGTGGGAAGTGATACTTCTTTGTAGTGCAGATTTGCATTGCCCGCTTGCTTGCTTGGCCAAAAAGGGTGTATGCGTTTTCTCCTGAATATATTCAGGAGAAAACGCACACGTCCTTTTTGGCCAAGTGCATCATTGTCGAAGTTGTGCCCCTCTTCCTGTGCTTTAAAGGCGATTCCAACGTACCTCTTGAAATCTGTTTCCTGCTATTCTGCCTCGCTTTCAAGTCCCCCTCGTTGCCTTCCCTCAACAGATTTTTGGACGATAGTTGTCCTTTATTTCTCTGCCAGTTTGTGAATTGCTGTGCCCCTGAGCTCCATTTTTCAACTCGTTTTTTGTTAGCTGACCGCATGTCCAAAATTTTGGTTCAGGACATATGCTGGTGCCCGGTGGGTGGCTGAGACTTTGGTTAATTCTTCTTCCTGCCGGGAATTTGGAGTGATATGTGCCCATCCAAATGCCTAACAGCTACTCTCTCATTGGTTCTCCCTCTTCCCTTTCATCCTCTGCCAAATTGGCAACCTGTGCGAACCAGGAGTTTAAAGGGGATGTCTCTCCAATTTGGGAGGTTGACAGTAAAGCAGATGGAAAGTCAAACCGGAGCACCAGGAGAGGGACTATTCGTTGAGTTTTAGAAACCTTTCGTATTCACAGTGTGTCTGTTCTCTAGGTTTCCTGTACATGTTATAGCTGTTGTAATATTCCCTTCAACCTGGAGAGTTGGGACCCATGGAACAGGTGCCAGGCATTTGTGCTTTAAAGGGTCTGCATTTGCTCACCCAATCTCACCAATCCTCTCAGTCCCAAGTGTCCAGCCTTATGCCACATCCAGCTGTCGTTGTAGATAGGGTCATTCCAGGTTTCATCAGAGACCCTGAAGGAATTGTAAAGAATTTCCCAGTTTTTTTGTTTTGTTTTTGAAATTCCTTTTTATCGTGGGTTTGAGCTGATTCTCGCTGCCATGTTTATGCCAGTCTAGACACACTTGATTCCCTTACGGAGACATATCAATACATAGGTTTTAAGATTCTTACTAGTCAGATATATTCCTCTGCGGGAAATATGGGGTTTTGAGGCCCTTTCAATGAGGAAGGTGTAGGTCTTGTCTATTCCATAGTTGGTTTTTGGAACGGTACCTGTGCTTATATCAAACTCTGGTTTTATGCATCACCCCACCTCTCCTTTCCCCTTAAGCAGGCATAGGAGTGTTTTCTAAATGTGAGACTCTGTTCTCTTTCCTAACTCAGTTCAAATGTAGCCATGTTTACAGGATCTTCTTAAGTGATATCTTATGATAAGTTTCTTTTTCTGTGTGACTTATTTCACTTAGAATCATCGTACCTGAATCCACCCATTTTGCTGCTACTGGTCTTATGACATTGATTTCATGGCTGAGGGATATTCCATCGTACGTAAGTACCACAATTTTTTGAACCAATTTTATATTTCCTGTGATACTTAAGGTGTACCCAAGTTGAGGTCCTTGTAAGCAGTGCAGCCCTAAATTTTGGGGTGGCTCTGTCTTATTGATTTTCAGTTTTCCCTAGGTATATTCCCTAGCCTGGAAGTGCCCTTGGCTCTGTAGCTCTGTTCATTACTTGTTTTAGGGAACACAATGCACTCCTCCAGAGAGGCAGTTGGCAATTTACATCCCGCCTATCAGCATAACAAGGCTCCCTGTTCTCCATGGCCTGTCTTGCCTTTCTGGTTTTTACACATTTTGTGGATGTCCCTTTTGACTGGTGGGAAGTGATACTTCTTTGTAGTGCAGATTTGCATTGCCCGCTTGCTTGCTTGGCCAAAAAGAACGTATGCGTTTTCTCCTGAATATATTCAGGAGAAAACGCATACGCCCTTTTTGGCCAAGTGCATCATTGTCGAAGTTTTGCCCCTCTTCCTGTGCTTTAAAGGCGATTCCAACGTACCTCTTGAAATCTGTTTCCTGGAATTCTGCCTCGCTTTCAATCCGCCTCGTTGCCTTCCCTCAACAGATTTTTAGACGATAGTTGTCTTTATTACTCGGCCAGTTTGTGAATTGCTGTGCCCCTGAGCTCCATTTTTCAACTCGTTTTTTGTGAGCTGACCGCATGTCCAAAATTTTGGTTCAGGACCTATGCTGGTTCCCGGTGGGTGGCTGAGAGTTTGGTTAATTCTTCTTCCTGCCGGGAAATTACAGTGATATGTGCCCGTCCAAATGCCTAACAGCTACTCTCTCATTGGTTCTCCCTCTTCCCTTTCATCCTCTGCCAAATTGGCAACCTGTGCGAAACAGGAGGTTAAAGGGGCTGTCTCTCCAAGTTGGGAGATTGATAGTAAAGCAGATGGAAAGTCAAACTGGAGCACCAGGAGAGGGACTACTCTTTGAGTTTTAGAAACCTTTCGTATTCACAGTGTGTCCGTTCTCTAGGTTTCCCGCACATGTTATAGCTGTAGTAATATTCCCTTCAACCTGGAGAGTTGGGACCCATGGAATGGGTGCCAGGCATTTGTGCTTTAAAGGGTCTGCATTTGCTCACCCAATCTCACCAATCGTCTCAGTCCCACGTGTCCAGCATTATGCCACATCCAGCTGTCATTGTACATAGGGTCATTCCAGGTTTCATCAGAGACCCTGAAGGAATTGTAAAGAATTTCCCAGGTTTTGTGTTTTGTTTTTGAAATTCCTTTTTATAGTGGGTTTGAGCTGATTCTCGTTCCCCTGTTTATGCCAGTCTAGACACACTTGATTCCCTTATGGAGACATATCAATACATAGGTTTTAAGATTCTTACTAGTCAGATATAATCCTCTGCGGTAAATATGGGGTTTTGAGTCCCTTTCACTGAGGAAGGTGTAGGTCTTGTCTATTCCATAGTTGGTTTTTGGAACGGTACCTGTGTTTATATCAAACTCTGGTTTTATGCATCACCCCACCTCTCCTTCTCACTTAAGCAGATATAAGAGTGTTTTCTAAATGTGAGACACTGTTATCTTTCCTAACTCAGTTCAAGTGTAGCCATGTTTACAGGATCTTCATAAGTGATATCTTATGATAAGTTTCTTTTTCTGTGTGACTTATTGCACTTAGAATCATCGTACCTGAATCCACCCATTTTGCTGCTACTGGTCTTATGACATTGATTTCATGGCTGAGGGATATTCCATCGTACGTAAGTACCACAATTTTTAAACCATTTTTATATTTCCTGGGATATTTAAGGTGTACCCAAGTTGAGGTCCTTGAAAGCAGTGCTGCCCTAAATTTTGGGGTGGCTCTGTCTTATTGATTTTCAGTTTTTCCAAGGTATATTCCCTAGACTGGAAGTGCCCTTGGCTCTGTAGCTCTGTTTTTTACTTGTTTTAGGGAACACAATGCACTCCTCCAGAGAGGCAGTTGACAATTTACATCCCGACCATCAGCATTACAAGGCTCCCTGTTCTCCAGGGCCTGTCTTGCCTTTTTGGCTTTTACACATTTTGTGGATGTCCCTTTTGACCGGTGGGAAGTGATACTTCTTTGTAGTGCAGATTTGCATTGCCCGCTTGCTTGCTTGGCCAAAAAGGGCGTATGCGTTTTCTCCTGAATATATTCAGGACAAAACACATACGCACTTTTTGGCCAAGTGCATCATTGTCGAAGTTGTGCCCCTCTTCCTGTGCTTTAAAGGCGATTCCAACGTTCCTCTTGAAATCTGTTTCCTGCTATTCTGTCTCACTTTCAAGTCCGCCTCGTTGCCTTCCCTCAACAGATTTTTGGACGATAGTTGTCCTTTATTACTCTGCCAGTTTGTGAATTGCTGTTCCCCTGAGCTCCATTTTTCAACTCGTTTTTTTGAGCAGACCGCATGTCCAAAATTTTGGTTCAGTACCTATGCTGGTTCCCAGTGGGGGGCTGAGACTTTGGTTAATTCTTCTTCCTGCAGGGAAATTAGAGTGATATGTGCCCGTCCAAATGCCTAACAGTTACTCTCTCATTGGTTCTCCCTCTTCCCTTTCATCCTCTGCCAAATTGGCAACCTGTGCGAACCAGGAGGTTAAAGGGGCTGTCTCTCCAAGTTGGGAGATTGATAGTAAAGCAGATAGAATGTCAAACCGGAGCACCGGGAGAGGGATTTTTCGTTGAGTTTTAGAAACCTTTCGTATTCACAGTGTGTCCGTTCTCTAGGTTTCCCGTACATGTTATAGATGTAGTAAAATTCCTTTCAACCTGGAGAGTTGGGACCCATGGAATGGGTGCCAGGCATTTGTGCTTTAAAGGGTCTGCATTTGCTCACCCAATCTCACCAATCGTCTCAGTCCCAAGTGTCCAGCCTTTTACCACATCCAGCTGTCGTTGTAGATAGGGTCATTCCAGGTTTCATCAGAGACCCTGAAGGAATTGTAAAGAATTTCCCAGTTTTTTTGTTTTGTTTTTGAAATTCCTTTTTATAGTGGGTTTGAGCTGATTCTCGCTGCCATGTTTATGCCAGTCTAGACACACTTGATTCTCTTACAGAGACATATCAATACATAGGTTTTAAGATTCTTACTAGTCAGATATATTCCTCTGTGGGAAATATGGGGTTTTGAGTCCCTTTCACTGAGGAAGGTGTAGGTCTTGTCTATTCCATAGTTGGTTTTTGGAACGGTACCTGTGCTTATATCAAACTCTGGTTTTATGCATCACCCCACCTCTCCTTCCCCCTTAAGCAGGCGTAAGAGTGTTTTCTAAATGTGAGACACTGTTCTGTTTCCTAACTCAGTTCAAGTGTAGCCATGTTTACAGGATCTTCATAAGTGACATCTTTTGATAAGTTTCTATTTCTGTGTGACTTATTTCACTTAGAATCATCGTACCTGAATCCACCCATTTTGCTGCTACTGGTCTTATGACATTGATTTCATGGCTGAGGGATATTCCATCGTACGTAAGTACCACAATTTTTAAACCATTTTTATATTTCCTGGGATATTTAAGGTGTACCCAAGTTGAGGTCCTTGAAAGCAGTGCTGCCCTAAATTTTGGGGTGGCTCTGTCTTATTGATTTTCAGTTTTTCCAAGGTATATTCCCTAGACTGGAAGTGCCCTTGGCTCTGTAGCTCTGTTTTTTACTTGTTTTAGGGAACACAATGCACTCCTCCAGAGAGGCAGTTGACAATTTACATCCCGACCATCAGCATTACAAGGCTCCCTGTTCTCCAGGGCCTGTCTTGCCTTTTTGGCTTTTACACATTTTGTGGATGTCCCTTTTGACCGGTGGGAAGTGATACTTCTTTGTAGTGCAGATTTGCATTGCCCGCTTGCTTGCTTGGCCAAAAAGGGCGTATGCGTTTTCTCCTGAATATATTCAGGACAAAACGCATACGCACTTTTTGGCCAAGTGCATCATTGTCGAAGTTGTGCCCCTCTTCCTGTGCTTTAAAGGCGATTCCAACGTTCCTCTTGAAATCTGTTTCCTGCTATTCTGTCTCACTTTCAAGTCCGCCTCGTTGCCTTCCCTCAACAGATTTTTGGACGATAGTTGTCCTTTATTACTCTGCCAGTTTGTGAATTGCTGTTCCCCTGAGCTCCATTTTTCAACTCGTTTTTTTGAGCAGACCGCATGTCCAAAATTTTGGTTCAGTACCTATGCTGGTTCCCAGTGGGGGGCTGAGACTTTGGTTAATTCTTCTTCCTGCAGGGAAATTAGAGTGATATGTGCCCGTCCAAATGCCTAACAGTTACTCTCTCATTGGTTCTCCCTCTTCCCTTTCATCCTCTGCCAAATTGGCAACCTGTGCGAAGCAGGAGGTTAAAGGGGCTGTCTCTCCAAGTTGGGAGATTGATAGTAAAGCAGATAGAATGTCAAACCGGAGCACCGGGAGAGGGATTTTTCGTTGAGTTTTAGAAACCTTTCGTATTCACAGTGTGTCCGTTCTCTAGGTTTCCCGTACATGTTATAGATGTAGTAAAATTCCTTTCAACCTGGAGAGTTGGGACCCATGGAATGGGTGCCAGGCATTTGTGCTTTAAAGGGTCTGCATTTGCTCACCCAATCTCACCAATCGTCTCAGTCCCAAGTGTCCAGCCTTTTACCACATCCAGCTGTCGTTGTAGATAGGGTCATTCCAGGTTTCATCAGAGACCCTGAAGGAATTGTAAAGAATTTCCCAGTTTTTTTGTTTTGTTTTTGAAATTCCTTTTTATAGTGGGTTTGAGCTGATTCTCGCTGCCATGTTTATGCCAGTCTAGACACACTTGATTCTCTTACAGAGACATATCAATACATAGGTTTTAAGATTCTTACTAGTCAGATATATTCCTCTGTGGGAAATATGGGGTTTTGAGTCCCTTTCACTGAGGAAGGTGTAGGTCTTGTCTATTCCATAGTTGGTTTTTGGAACGGTACCTGTGCTTATATCAAACTCTGGTTTTATGCATCACCCCACCTCTCCTTCCCCCTTAAGCAGGCGTAAGAGTGTTTTCTAAATGTGAGACACTGTTCTGTTTCCTAACTCAGTTCAAGTGTAGCCATGTTTACAGGATCTTCATAAGTGACATCTTTTGATAAGTTTCTATTTCTGTGTGACTTATTTCACTTAGAATCATCGTACCTGAATCCACCCATTTTGCTGCTACTGGTCTTATGACATTGATTTCATGGCTGAGGGATATTCCATCGTACGTAAGTACCACAATTTTTAAACCATTTTTATATTTCCTGGGATATTTAAGGTGTACCCAAGTTGAGGTCCTTGAAAGCAGTGCTGCCCTAAATTTTGGGGTGGCTCTGTCTTATTGATTTTCAGTTTTTCCAAGGTATATTCCCTAGACTGGAAGTGCCCTTGGCTCTGTAGCTCTGTTTTTTACTTGTTTTAGGGAACACAATGCACTCCTCCAGAGAGGCAGTTGACAATTTACATCCCGACCATCAGCATTACAAGGCTCCCTGTTCTCCAGGGCCTGTCTTGCCTTTTTGGTTTTTACACATTTTGTGGATGTCCCTTTTGACCGGTGGGAAGTGATACTTCTTTGTAGTGCAGATTTGCATTGCCCGCTTGCTTGCTTGGCCAAAAAGGGCATATGCGTTTTCTCCTGAATATATTCAGGACAAAACACATACGCACTTTTTGGCCAAGTGCATCATTGTCGAAGTTGTGCCCCTCTTCCTGTGCTTTAAAGGCGATTCCAACGTTCCTCTTGAAATCTGTTTCCTGCTATTCTGTCTCACTTTCAAGTCCGCCTCGTTGCCTTCCCTCAACAGATTTTTGGACGATAGTTTTCCTTTATTACACGGCCAGTTTGTGAATTGCTGTGCCCCTGAGCTCCATTTTTCAACTCGTTTTTGGTGAGCTGACCGCAAGTCCAAAATTTTGGTTCAGGACCTATACTGGTTCCCGGTGGGTGGCTGAGACTTTGGTTAATTCTTCTTCCTGCCGGGAACTTAGTGTGATATGTGCCCGTCCAAATGCCTAACAGCTACTCTCTCATTGGTTCTCCCTCTTCCCTTTCATCCTCTGCCAATTTGGAAAACTGTGCGAACCAGGAGGTTAAAGGGGCTGTGTCTCCAAGTTGGGAGATTGATAGTAAAGCAGATGGAAAGTCAAACTGGAGCACCAGGAGAGGGACTATTCGTTGAGTTTTAGAAACCTTTCGTATTCACAGTGTGTCCGTTCTCTAGGTTTCCCGTACATGTTATAACTGTAGTAATATTCCCTTCAACCTGGAGAGTTGGGACCCATGGAATGGGTGCCATGCATTATTGCTTTAAAGGGTCTGCATTTGCTCACCAAATCTCACCAATCGTCTCAGTCTCAAGTGTCCAGCCTTATGCCACATCCAGCTGTCGTTGTAGATAGGGTCATTCCAGGGTTCATCTGATACCCTGAAGGAATTGTAAAGAATTTCCCAGTTTTTTTGTTTTGGTTTTGAAATTCCTTTTTATAGTGGGTTTGAGCTGATTCTCGCTGTCATGTTTATGCCAGTCTAGACACACTTGATTCCCTTACGGAGACATATCAATACATAGGTTTTAAGATTCTTACTAGTCAGATATATTCCTATGCGGAAATATGGTGTTTTGAGTCCCTTTCACTGAGGAAGGTGTAGGTCTTGTCTATTCCATAGTTGGTTTTTGGAACGGTACATGTGCTTATATCAAACTCTGGTTTTATGCATCACCCCACCTCTCCTTCCCCCTTAAGCAGGCATAAGAGTGTTTTCTAAATGTGAGACACTGTTCTCTTTCCTAACTCAGTTCAAGTGTAGCCACGTTTACAGGATCCTCATAAGTGATATCTTATGATAAGTTTCTTATTCTGTGTGACTTATTTCACTTAGAATCATCGTACCTGAATCTACCCATTTTTCTGCTACTGGTCTTATGACATTGATTTCATGGCTGAGGGATATTCCATCGTACGTAAGTACCACAATTTTTTGAACCATTTTTATATTTCCTGGGATATTTAAGGTGTACCCAAGTTGAGGTCCTTGTAAGCAGTGCAGCCCTAAATTTTGGGGTGGCTCTGTCTTATTGATTTTCAGTTTTCCCAAGGTATATTCCCTAGACTGGTAGTGCCCTTGGCTCTGTAGCTCTGTTCTTTACTTGTTTTAGGGAACACAATGCACTCCTCCAGAGAGGCAGTTGGCAATTTACATCCCGCCCATCAGCATAACAAGGCTCCCTGTTCTCCAGGGCCTGTCTTGCCTTTCTGGTTTTTACACATTTTGTGGATGTCCCTTTTGACCGGTGGGAAGTGATACTTCTTTGTAGGGCAGATTTGCATTGCCCGCTTGCTTGCTTGGCCAAAAAGGGCGTATTCGTTTTCTCCTGAATATATTCAGGAGAAAACGCATACGCCCTTTTTGGCCAAGTGCATCATTGTCGAATTTGTGCCCCTCTTCCTGTGCTTTAAAGGCGATTCCAACGTACCTCTTGAAATCTGTTTCCTGCTATTCTACCTCGCTTTCAAGTCCGCCTCGTTGCCTTCCCTCAAAAGATTTTTGGACGATAGTTGTCCTTTATTACTCGGCCAGTTTGTGAATTGCTGTGCCCCTGAGCTCCATTTTTCAATTCGTTTTTGGTGAGCTGACCGCAAGTCCAAAATTTTGGTTCAGGACCTATACTGGTTCCCGGTGGGTGGCTGAGACTTTGGTTAATTCTTCTTCCTGGCGGGAAATTACAGTGATATGTGCCCGTCCAAATGCCTTACAGCTACTCTCTCATTGGTTCTCCCTCTTCCCTTTCATCCTCTGCCAAATTGGCAACATGTGCGAACCAGGAGATTAAAGGGGCTGTCTCTCCAAGTTGGGAGGTTGATAGTAAAGCAGATGGAAAGTCAAACCGGAGCACCAGGAGAGGGACTATTCGTTGAGTTTTAGAAACCTTTCGTATTCACAGTGTGTCCGTTCTCTCGGTTTCCGGTACATGTTAAAACTGTAGTAATATTCGCTTCAACCTTGAGAGTTGGGACCCATGGAATGGGTGCCATGCATTATTGCTTTAAAGGGTCTGGATTTGCTCACCCAATCTCACCAATCCTCTCAGTCCCAAGTTCCCAGGATTTTGCCACATCCAGCTGTCGTTGTAAATAGGGTCATTCCAGGTTTCATCAGAGACCCTGAAGGAATTGTAAAGAATTTCCCTGTTCTTTTGTTTTGTTTTTGAAATTCCTTTTTATAGTGGGTTTGAGCTGATTCTCGCTGCCATGTTTATGCCAGACTAGACACACTTGATTCCCTTACGGAGACATATCAATCCATAGGTTTTAAGATTCTTACTAGTCAGATATATTCCTCTGCGGGAAATATGGGATTTTGAGTCCCTTACACTGAGGAAGGTGTAGGTCTTGTCTATTCCATAGTTGGTTTTTGGAACGGTACCTGTGCTTATATCAAACTCTGGTTTTATGCATCACCCCACCTCTCCTTCTCCCTTAAGTAGGCATAAGAGTGTTTTCTAAATGTGAGACACTGTTCTCTTTCCTAACTCAGTTCAAGTGTAGCCATGTTTACAGGATCTTCATAAGTGATATCTTATGATAAGTTTCTTTTTCTCTGTGACTTATTTCACTTAGAATCATCGTACCTGAATCTACCCATTTTGCTGCTACTGGTCTTATGACATTGATTTCATGGCTGAGGGATATTCCATCGTACGTAAATACCACAATTTTTTGAACCATTTTTATATTTCCTGGGATATTTAAGGTGTACCCAAGTTGAGGTCCTTGTAAGCAGTGCAGCCCTAAATTTTGGGGTGGCTCTGTCTTATTGATTTTCAGTTTTCCCAAGGTATATTCCCTAGACTGGAAGTGACCTTGGCTCTGTAGCTCTGTTCTTTACTTGTTTTAGGGAACACAATGCACTCCTCCAGAGAGGCAGTTGGCAATTTACATCCCACCCATCAGCATAACAAGGCTCCCTGTTCTCCAGGGCCTGTCTTGCCTTTCTGGTTTTTACACATTTTGTGGATGTCCCTTTTGACCGGTGGGAAGTGATACTTCTTTGTAGTGCAGATTTGCATTTCCCGCTTGCTTGCTTGGCCAAAAAGGGGGTATGCGTTTTCTCCTGAATATATTCAGGAGAAAACGCATACGCCCTTTTTGGCCAAGTGCATCATTGTCGAAGTTGTGCCCCTCTTCCTGTGCTTTAAAGGCGATTCCAACGTACCTCTTGAAATCTGTTTCCTGCTATTCTGCCTCGCTTTCAAGTCCGCCTCGTTGCCTTCCCTCAACAGATTTTTGGACGATAGTTGTCCTTTATTACTCGGCCAGTTTGTGAATTGCTGTGCCCCTGAGCTCCATTTTTCAACTCGTTTTTGGTGAGCTGACCGCAAGTCCAAAATTTTGGTTCAGGACCTATACTGGTTCCCGGTGGGTGGCTGAGACTTTGGTTAATTCTTCTTCCTGCCGGGAAGTTAGAGTGATATGTGCCCGACCAAATACCTAACAGCTACTCTCTCATGGGTTCTCCCTCTTCCCTTTCATCCTCTGCCAAATTGGAAACATGTGTGAACCATGAGGTTGAAGGGGCTGTCTCTCCAAGTTGGGAGATTGATAGTAAAGCAGGTGGAAAGTCAAACCGGAGCACCAGGAGAGGGACTATTCGTTGAGTTTTAGAAACCTTTCGTATTCACAGTGTGTCCGTTCTCTAGGATTCCGATACATGTTATAACTGTAGTAATATTCCCTTCAACCTGGAGAGTTGGGACCCATGGAATGGGTGCCATGCATTATTGCTTTAAAGGGTCTGCATTTGCTCACCCAATCTCACCAATCGTCTCAGTCCCAAGTGTCCAGCCTTATGCCACATCCAGCTGTCGTTGTAGGTAGGGTCATTCCAGGTTTCATCAGAGACCCTGAAGGAATTGTAAAGAATTTCCCTGTTTTTTTGTTTTGTTTTGGAAATTCCTTTTTATAGTGGGTTTGAGCTGATTCTCGCTGCCATGTTTATGCCAGTCTAGACACACTTGTTTCCCTTACGGAGACATATCAATACATAGGTTTTAAGATTCTTACTAGTCAGATATATTCCTCTGCGGGAAATATGGGGTTTTGAGTCCCTTTCACTGAGGAAGGTGTAGCTCTTGTCTGTTCCATAGTTGGTTTTTGGAACGGTACCTGTGCTTATATCAAACTCAGGTTTTATGCATCACCCCACCTCTCCTTCCCCCTTAAGCAGGCATAAGAGTGTTTTCTAAATGTGAGACACTGTTCTCTTTCCTAACTCAGTTCAAGTGGAGCCATGTTTACAGGATCTTCATAAGTGATATCTTATGATAAGTTTGTTTTTCTCTGTGACTTATTTCACTTAGAATCATCGTACCTGAATCCACCCATTTTGCTGCTACTGGTCTTATGCCATTAATTTCATGGCTGAGGGATATTCCATCGTACGTAAGTACCACAATTTTTTGAACCATTTTTATATTTCCTGGGATATTTAAGGTGTACCCAAGTTGAGGTCCTTGTAAGCAGTGCAGCCCTAAATTTTGGGGTGGCTCTGTCTTATTGATTTTCAGTTTTCCCAAGGTATATTCCCTAGACTGGAAGTGCCCTTGGCTCTGTAGCTCTGTTGTTTACTTGTTTTAGGGGACACAATGCACTCCTCCAGAGAGGCAGTTGGCAATTTACATCCCGCCCATCAGCATAACAAGGCTCCCTGTTCTCCAGGGCCTGTCTTGCATTTCTGGTTTTTACACATTTTGTGGATGTCCCTTATGACCGGTGGGAAGTGATACTCCTTTGTAGTGCAGATTTGCATTGCCCGCTTGCTTGCTTGGCCAAAAAGGGCGTATGCGTTTTCTCCTGAATATATTCAGGAGAAAACCCATATGCCCTTTTTGGCCAAGTGCATCATTGTCGAAGTTGTGCACCTCTTCCTGTGCTTTAAAGGCGATTCCAACGTACCTCTTGAAATCTGTTTCCTGCTATTCTGCCTCGCTTTCAAGTCCGCCTCGTTGCCTTCCCTCAACAGATTTTTGGATGATAGTTGTCCTTTATTACTCGGCCAGTTTGTGAATTGCTGTGCCCCTGAGCTCCATTTTTCAACTCGTTTTTGGTGAGCTGACCGCAAGTCCAAAATTTTGGTTAAGGACCTATACTGGTTCCCGGTGGGTGTCTGAGACTTTGGTTAATTCTTCTTCCTGCCGGGAAATTACAGTGATATGTGCCCGTCCAAATGCCTAACAGCTACTCTCTCATTGGTTCTCCCTCTTCCCTTTCGTCCTCTGCCAAATTGGCAACCTGTGCGAACCAGGAGGTTAAAGGGGCTGTCTCTCCAAGTTGGGAGGTTGATAGTAAAGCAGATGGAAAGTCAAACCAGAGCACCAGGATAGGGAGTATTCGTTGAGTTTTAGAAACCTTTCGTATTCACAGTGTGTCCTTTCTCTAGGTTTCCGGTACATGTTATAACTGTAGTAATATTCCCTTCAACCTGGAGAGTTGGGACCCATGGAATGGGTGCCATGCATTATTACTTTAAAGGGTCTGCATTTGCTCACCAAATCTCACCAATCGTCTCAGTCCAAAGTGTCCAGCCTTATGCCACATCCAGCTGTCGTTGTAGATAGGGTCATTCCAGGGTTCATCAGTGACCCTGAAGGAATTGTAAAGAATTTCCCAGTTTTTTTGTTTTGTTTTTGAAATTCCTTTTTATAGTGGGTTTGAGCTGATTCTCGCTGCCATGTTTATGCCAGTCTAGACACACTTGATTCCCTTACGGAGACATATCAATACATAGGTTTTAAGATTCTTACTAGTCAGATATATTCCTCTGCGGGAAATATGGGGTTTTGAGTCCCTTTCACTGAGGAAGGTGTAGGTCTTGTCTATTCCATAGTTGGTTTTTGGAACGGTACCTGTGCTTATATCAAACTCTGGTTTTATGCATTACCCCACCTCTCCTTCCCCCTTAAGCAGGCATAAGAGTGTTTTCTAAATGTGAGACATTCTTCTCTTTCCTAACTCAGTTCAAGTGTAGCCATGTTTACAGGATCTTCATAAGTGATATCTTATGATAAGTTTCTTTTTCTGTGCGACTTATTTCACTTAGAATCATCGTACCTGAATCCACCCATTTTGCTGCTACTGGTCTTATGTCATTGATTTCATGGCTGAGGGTTATTCCATCGTACGTAACTACCACAATTTTTTGAACCATTTTTATATTTCCTGGGATATTTAAGGTGTACCCAAGTTGAGGTCCTTGTAAGCAGTGCAGCCCTAAATTTTGGGGTGGCTCTGTCTTATTGATTTTCATTTTTCCCAAGGTATATTCCCTAGACTGGAAGTGCCCTTGGCTCTGTAGCTCTGTTCTTTACTTGTTTTAGGGAACACAATGCACTCCCCCAGAGAGGCAGTTGGCAATTTACATCCCGCCCATCAGCATAACAAGGCTCCCTGTTCTCCAGGGCCTGTCTTGCCTTTCTGGTTTTTACACATTTTGTGGATGTTCCATTTGACCGGTGGGAAGTGATAATTCTTTGTAGTGCAGATTTGCATTTCCCGCTTGCTTGCTTGGCCAAAAAGGGCGTATGCGTTTTCTCCTGAATATATTCAGGAGAAAACGCATACGCCCTTTTTGGCCAAGTGCATCATTGTCGAAGTTGTGCCCCTCTTCCTGTGCTTTAAAGGCGATTCCAACGTACCTCTTGAAATCTGTTTCCTGCTATTCTGCCTCGCTTTCAAGTCCGCCTCGTAGCCTTCCCTCAACAGATTTCTGGACGACAGCTGTCCTTTATTACTCGGCCAGTTTGTGAATTGCTGTGCCCCTGAGCTCCATTTTTCAACTCGTTTTTGGTGAGCTGACCGCATGTCCAAAATTTTGGTTCAGGACCTAAACTGGTTCCCGGTGGGTGGCTGAGACTTTGGTTAATTCTTCTTCCTGCCGGGAAATTACAGTGATATGTGCCCGTCCAAATGCCTAACAGCTACTCTCTCATTGGTTCTCCCTCTTCCCTTTCATCCTCTGCCAAATTGGCAACCTGTGCGAACCAGGAGGTTAAAGGGGCTGTCTCTCCAAGTTGGGAGGTTGATAGTAAAGCAGATGGAAAGTCAAACCGGAGCACCAGGAGAGGGACTATTCGTTGAGTTTTAGAAACCTTTTGTATTCACAGTGTGTCCGTTCTCTAGGTTTCCGGTACATGTTATAACTGTAGTAATATTCCCTTCAACCTGGAGAGTTGGGACCCATGGAATGGGTGCCATGCATTATTGCTTTAAAGGGTCTGCATTTGCTCACCAAATCTCACCAATCGTCTCAGTCCCAAGTGTCCAGCCTTATGCCACATCCAGCTGTCGTTGTAGATAGGGTCATTCCAGGGTTCATCAGAGACCCTGAAGGAATTGTAAAGAATTTCCCAGTTTTTTTGTTTTGTTTTTGAAATTCCTTTTTATAGTGGGTTTGAGCTGATTCTCGCTGCCATGTTTATGCCAGTCTAGACACACTTGATTCCCTTACGGAGACATATCAATACATACGTTTTAAGATTCTTACTAGTCAGATATATTCCTCTGCGGGAAATATGCTGTTTTGAGTCCCTTTCACTGAGGAAGGTGCAGGTCTTGTCTATTCCATAGTTGGTTTTTGGAACGGTACCTGTGCTTATATCAAACTCTGGGTTTATGCATCACCCCACCTCTCCTTCCCCTTTAAGCAGGCATAAGAGTGTTTTCTAAATGTGAGACACTGTTCTCTTTCCTAACTCAGTTCAAGTGTAGCCATGTTTACAGGATCTTCATAAGTGATATCTTATGATAAGTTTCTTTTTCTCTGTGACTTATTTCACTTAGAATCTTCTTACCTGAATCTACCCATTTTGCTGCTACTGGTCTTATGACATTGATTTCATGGCTGAGGGATATTCCATCGTACGTATATACCACAATTTTTTGAACCATTTTTATATTTCCTGGGATATTTAAGGTGTACCCAATTTGAGGTCCTTGTAAGCAGTGCAGCCCTAAATTTTGGGGTGGCTCTGTCTTAATGATTTTCAGTTTTCCAAAGGTATATTCCCTAGACTGGAAGTGCCCTTGGCTCGGTAACTCTGTTCTTTACTTGTTTTAGGGAACAAAATGCACTCCTCCAGAGAGGCAGTTGGCAATTTACATCCCGCCCATCAGCATAACAAGGCTCCCTGTTCTCCAGGGCCTGTCTTGCCTTTCTGGTTTTTACACATTTTGTGGATGTCCCTTTTGACCGGTGGGAAGTGATACTTCTTTGTAGTGCAGATTTGCATTGCCCGCTTGCTTGCTTGGCCAAAAAGGGCGTATGCGTTTTCTCCTGAATATATTCAGGAGAAAACGCATATGCCCTTTTTGGCCAAGTGCATCATTGTCGAAGTTGTGCCCCTCTTCCTGTGCTTTAAAGGCGATTCCAACGTACCTCTTGAAATCTGTTTCCTGCTATTCTGCCTCGCTTTCAAGTCCGCCTCGTTGCCTTCCCTCAACAGATTTTTGGATGATAGTTGTCCTTTATTACTCGGCCAGTTTGTGAATTGCTGTGCCCCTGAGCTCCATTTTTCAACTCGTTTTTGGTGAGCTGACCGCAAGTCCAAAATTTTGGTTCAGGACCTATACTGGTTCCCGGTGGGTGGCTGAGACTTTGGTTAATTCTTCTTCCTGCCGGGAAATTACAGTGATATGTGCCCGTCCAAATGCCTAACAGCTACTCTCTCATTGGTTCTCCCTCTTCCCTTTCATCCTCTGCCAAATTGGCAACCTGTGCGAACCAGGAGGTTAAAGGGGCTGTCTCTCCAAGTTGGGAGGTTGATAGTAAAGCAGATGGAAAGTCAAACCGGAGCACCAGGATAGGGAGTATTCGTTGAGTTTTAGAAAACTTTCGTATTCACAGTGTGTCCTTTCTCTAGGTTTCCGGTTCATGTTATAACTGTAGTAATATTCCCTTCAACCTGGAGAGTTGGGACCCATGGAATGGGTGCCATGCATTATTACTTTAAAGGGTCTGCATTTGCTCACCAAATCTCACCAATCGTCTCAGTCCAAAGTGTCCAGCCTTATGCCACATCCAGCTGTCGTTGTAGATAGGGTCATTCCAGGGTTCATCAGTGACCCTGAAGGAATTGTAAAGAATTTCCCAGTTTTTTTGTTTTGTTTTTGAAATTCCTTTTTATAGTGGGTTTGAGCTGATTCTCGCTGCCATGTTTATGCCAGTCTAGACACACTTGATTCCCTTACGGAGACATATCAATACATAGGTTTTAAGATTCTTACTAGTCAGATATATTCCTCTGCGGGAAATATGGGGTTTTGAGTCCCTTTCACTGAGGAAGGTGTAGGTCTTGTCTATTCCATAGTTGGTTTTTGGAACGGTACCTGTGCTTATATCAAACTCTGGTTTTATGCATTACCCCACCTCTCCTTCCCCCTTAAGCAGGCATAAGAGTGTTTTCTAAATGTGAGACATTCTTCTCTTTCCTAACTCAGTTCAAGTGTAGCCATGTTTACAGGATCTTCATAAGTGATATCTTATGATAAGTTTCTTTTTCTGTGCGACTTATTTCACTTAGAATCATCGTACCTGAATCCACCCATTTTGCTGCTACTGGTCTTATGTCATTGATTTCATGGCTGAGGGTTATTCCATCGTACGTAACTACCACAATTTTTTGAACCATTTTTATATTTCCTGGGATATTTAAGGTGTACCCAAGTTGAGGTCCTTGTAAGCAGTGCAGCCCTAAATTTTGGGGTGGCTCTGTCTTATTGATTTTCATTTTTCCCAAGGTATATTCCCTAGACTGGAAGTGCCCTTGGCTCTGTAGCTCTGTTCTTTACTTGTTTTAGGGAACACAATGCACTCCCCCAGAGAGGCAGTTGGCAATTTACATCCCGCCCATCAGCATAACAAGGCTCCCTGTTCTCCAGGGCCTGTCTTGCCTTTCTGGTTTTTACACATTTTGTGGATGTTCCATTTGACCGGTGGGAAGTGATAATTCTTTGTAGTGCAGATTTGCATTTCCCGCTTGCTTGCTTGGCCAAAAAGGGCGTATGCGTTTTCTCCTGAATATATTCAGGAGAAAACGCATACGCCCTTTTTGGCCAAGTGCATCATTGTCGAAGTTGTGCCCCTCTTCCTGTGCTTTAAAGGCGATTCCAACGTACCTCTTGAAATCTGTTTCCTGCTATTCTGCCTCGCTTTCAAGTCCGCCTCGTAGCCTTCCCTCAACAGATTTCTGGACGACAGCTGTCCTTTATTACTCGGCCAGTTTGTGAATTGCTGTGCCCCTGAGCTCCATTTTTCAACTCGTTTTTGGTGAGCTGACCGCATGTCCAAAATTTTGGTTCAGGACCTAAACTGGTTCCCGGTGGGTGGCTGAGACTTTGGTTAATTCTTCTTCCTGCCGGGAAATTACAGTGATATGTGCCCGTCCAAATGCCTAACAGCTACTCTCTCATTGGTTCTCCCTCTTCCCTTTCATCCTCTGCCAAATTGGCAACCTGTGCGAACCAGGAGGTTAAAGGGGCTGTCTCTCCAAGTTGGGAGGTTGATAGTAAAGCAGATGGAAAGTCAAACCGGAGCACCAGGAGAGGGACTATTCGTTGAGTTTTAGAAACCTTTTGTATTCACAGTGTGTCCGTTCTCTAGGTTTCCGGTACATGTTATAACTGTAGTAATATTCCCTTCAACCTGGAGAGTTGGGACCCATGGAATGGGTGCCATGCATTATTGCTTTAAAGGGTCTGCATTTGCTCACCAAATCTCACCAATCGTCTCAGTCCCAAGTGTCCAGCCTTATGCCACATCCAGCTGTCGTTGTAGATAGGGTCATTCCAGGGTTCATCAGAGACCCTGAAGGAATTGTAAAGAATTTCCCAGTTTTTTTGTTTTGTTTTTGAAATTCCTTTTTATAGTGGGTTTGAGCTGATTCTCGCTGCCATGTTTATGCCAGTCTAGACACACTTGATTCCCTTACGGAGACATATCAATACATACGTTTTAAGATTCTTACTAGTCAGATATATTCCTCTGCGGGAAATATGCTGTTTTGAGTCCCTTTCACTGAGGAAGGTGCAGGTCTTGTCTATTCCATAGTTGGTTTTTGGAACGGTACCTGTGCTTATATCAAACTCTGGGTTTATGCATCACCCCACCTCTCCTTCCCCTTTAAGCAGGCATAAGAGTGTTTTCTAAATGTGAGACACTGTTCTCTTTCCTAACTCAGTTCAAGTGTAGCCATGTTTACAGGATCTTCATAAGTGATATCTTATGATAAGTTTCTTTTTCTCTGTGACTTATTTCACTTAGAATCTTCTTACCTGAATCTACCCATTTTGCTGCTACTGGTCTTATGACATTGATTTCATGGCTGAGGGATATTCCATCGTACGTATATACCACAATTTTTTGAACCATTTTTATATTTCCTGGGATATTTAAGGTGTACCCAATTTGAGGTCCTTGTAAGCAGTGCAGCCCTAAATTTTGGGGTGGCTCTGTCTTAATGATTTTCAGTTTTCCAAAGGTATATTCCCTAGACTGGAAGTGCCCTTGGCTCGGTAACTCTGTTCTTTACTTGTTTTAGGGAACAAAATGCACTCCTCCAGAGAGGCAGTTGGCAATTTACATCCCGCCCATCAGCATAACAAGGCTCCCTGTTCTCCAGGGCCTGTCTTGCCTTTCTGGTTTTTACACATTTTGTGGATGTCCCTTTTGACCGGTGGGAAGTGATACTTCTTTGTAGTGCAGATTTGCATTGCCCGCTTGCTTGCTTGGCCAAAAAGGGCGTATGCGTTTTCTCCTGAATATATTCAGGAGAAAACGCATATGCCCTTTTTGGCCAAGTGCATCATTGTCGAAGTTGTGCCCCTCTTCCTGTGCTTTAAAGGCGATTCCAACGTACCTCTTGAAATCTGTTTCCTGCTATTCTGCCTCGCTTTCAAGTCCGCCTCGTTGCCTTCCCTCAACAGATTTTTGGATGATAGTTGTCCTTTATTACTCGGCCAGTTTGTGAATTGCTGTGCCCCTGAGCTCCATTTTTCAACTCGTTTTTGGTGAGCTGACCGCAAGTCCAAAATTTTGGTTCAGGACCTATACTGGTTCCCGGTGGGTGGCTGAGACTTTGGTTAATTCTTCTTCCTGCCGGGAAATTACAGTGATATGTGCCCGTCCAAATGCCTAACAGCTACTCTCTCATTGGTTCTCCCTCTTCCCTTTCATCCTCTGCCAAATTGGCAACCTGTGCGAACCAGGAGGTTAAAGGGGCTGTCTCTCCAAGTTGGGAGGTTGATAGTAAAGCAGATGGAAAGTCAAACCGGAGCACCAGGATAGGGAGTATTCGTTGAGTTTTAGAAAACTTTCGTATTCACAGTGTGTCCTTTCTCTAGGTTTCCGGTTCATGTTATAACTGTAGTAATATTCCCTTCAACCTGGAGAGTTGGGACCCATGGAATGGGTGCCATGCATTATTACTTTAAAGGGTCTGCATTTGCTCACCAAATCTCACCAATCGTCTCAGTCCCAAGTGTCCAGCCTTATGCCACATCCAGCTGTCGTTGTAGATAGGGTCATTCCAGGGTTCATCAGAGACCCTGAAGGAATTGTAAAGAATTTCCCAGTTTTTTTGTTTTGTTTATGAAATTCCTTTTTATAGTGGGTTTGAGCTGATTCTCGCTGCCATGTTTATGCCAGTCTAGACACACTTGATTCCATTACGGAGACATATCAATACATAGGTTTTAAGATTCTTACTAGTCAGATATATTCCTCTGCGGGAAATATGGGGTTTTGAGTCCCTTTCACTGAGGAAGGTGTAGGTCTTGTCTATTCCATAGTTGGTTTTTGGAACGGTACCTGTGCTTATATCAAACTCTGGTTTTATGCATTACCCCACCTCTACTTCCCCCTTAAGCAGGCATAAGAGTGTTTTCTAAATGTGAGACATTCTTCTCTTTCCTAACTCAGTTCAAGTGTAGCCATGTTTACAGGATCTTCATAAGTGATATCTTATGATAAGTTTCTTTTTCTCTGTGACTTAGTTCACTTAGAATCATCGTACCTGAATCCACCCATTTTGCTGCTACTGGTCTTATGACATTGATTTCATGGCTGAGGGATATTCCATCGTACGTAAGTACCACAATTTTTTGAACCATTTTTATATTTCCTGGGATATTTAAGGTGTACCCAATTTGAGGTCCTTGTAAGCAGTGCAGCCCTAAATTTTGGGGTGGCTCTGTCTTAATGATTTTCAGTTTTCCCAAGGTATATTCCCTAGACTGGAAGTGCCCTTGGCTCGGTAGCTCTGTTCTTTACTTGTTTTAGGGAACACAATGCACTCCTCCAGAGAGGCAGTTGGCAATTTACATCCCGCCCATCAGCATAACAAGGCTCCCTGTTCTCCAGGGCCTGTCTTGCCTTTCTGGTTTTTACACATTTTGTGGATGTCCCTTTTGACCGGTGGGAAGTGATACTTCTTTGTAGTGCAGATTTGCATTGCCCGCTTGCTTGCTTGGCCAAAAAGGGCGTATGCGTTTTCTCCTGAATATATTCAGGAGAAAACGCATATGCCCTTTTTGGCCAAGTGCATCATTGTCGAAGTTGTGCCCCTCTTCCTGTGCTTTAAAGGCGATTCCAACGTACCTCTTGAAATCTGTTTCCTGCTATTCTGCCTCGCTTTCAAGTCCGCCTCGTTGCCTTCCCTCAACAGATTTTTGGATGATAGTTGTCCTTTATTACTCGGCCAGTTTGTGAATTGCTGTGCCCCTGAGCTCCATTTTTCAACTCGTTTTTGGTGAGCTGACCGCAAGTCCAAAATTTTGGTTCAGGACCTATACTGGTTCCCGGTGGGTGGCTGAGACTTTGGTTAATTCTTCTTCCTGCCGGGAAATTACAGTGATATGTGCCCGTCCAAATGCCTAACAGCTACTCTCTCATTGGTTCTCCCTCTTCCCTTTCATCCTCTGCCAAATTGGCAACCTGTGCGAACCAGGAGGTTAAAGGGGCTGTCTCTCCAAGTTGGGAGGTTGATAGTAAAGCAGATGGAAAGTCAAACCGGAGCACCAGGATAGGGAGTATTCGTTGAGTTTTAGAAAACTTTCGTATTCACAGTGTGTCCTTTCTCTAGGTTTCCGGTTCATGTTATAACTGTAGTAATATTCCCTTCAACCTGGAGAGTTGGGACCCATGGAATGGGTGCCATGCATTATTACTTTAAAGGGTCTGCATTTGCTCACCAAATCTCACCAATCGTCTCAGTCCCAAGTGTCCAGCCTTATGCCACATCCAGCTGTCGTTGTAGATAGGGTCATTCCAGGGTTCATCAGAGACCCTGAAGGAATTGTAAAGAATTTCCCAGTTTTTTTGTTTTGTTTATGAAATTCCTTTTTATAGTGGGTTTGAGCTGATTCTCGCTGCCATGTTTATGCCAGTCTAGACACACTTGATTCCATTACGGAGACATATCAATACATAGGTTTTAAGATTCTTACTAGTCAGATATATTCCTCTGCGGGAAATATGGGGTTTTGAGTCCCTTTCACTGAGGAAGGTGTAGGTCTTGTCTATTCCATAGTTGGTTTTTGGAACGGTACCTGTGCTTATATCAAACTCTGGTTTTATGCATTACCCCACCTCTACTTCCCCCTTAAGCAGGCATAAGAGTGTTTTCTAAATGTGAGACATTCTTCTCTTTCCTAACTCAGTTCAAGTGTAGCCATGTTTACAGGATCTTCATAAGTGATATCTTATGATAAGTTTCTTTTTCTCTGTGACTTAGTTCACTTAGAATCATCGTACCTGAATCCACCCATTTTGCTGCTACTGGTCTTATGACATTGATTTCATGGCTGAGGGATATTCCATCGTACGTAAGTACCACAATTTTTTGAACCATTTTTATATTTCCTGGGATATTTAAGGTGTACCCAAGTTGAGGTCTTTGTAAGCAGTGCAGCCCTAAATTTTGGGGTGGCTCTGTCTTATTGATTTTCAGTTTTCCCAAGGTATATTCCCTAGACTGGAAGTGCCCTTGGCTCTGTAGCTCTGTTCTTTACTTGTTTTAGGGAACACAATGCACTCCTCCAGAGAGGCAGTTGGCAATTTACATCCCGCCCATCAGCATAACAAGGCTCCCTGTTCTCCAGGGCCTGTCTTGCCTTTCTGGTTTTTACACATTTTGTGGATGTCCCTTTTGACCGGTGGGAAGTGATACTTCTTTGTAGTGCAGATTTGCATTGCCCGCTTGCTTGCTTGGCCAAAAAGGGCGTATGCGTTTTCTCCTGAATATATTCAGGAGAAAACGCATACGCCCTTTTTGGCCAAGTGCATCATTGTCGATGTTGTGCCCCTCTTCCTGTGCTTTAAAGGCGATTCCAACGTACCTCTTGAAATCTGTTTCCTGCTATTCTGCCTCGCATTCAAGTCCACCTCGTTGCCTTCCCTCAACAGATTTTTGGACGATAGTTGTCCTTTATTACTCGGCCAGTTTGTGAATTGCTGTGCCCCTGAGCTCCATTTTTCAACTCGTTTTTGGTGAGCTGACCGCAAGTCCAAAATTTTGGTTCAGGACCTATACTGGTTCCCGGTGGGTGGCTGAGACTTTGGTTAATTCTTCTTCCTGCCGGGAAGTTAGAGTGATATGTGCCTGACCAAATACCTAACAGCTACTCTCTCATTGGTTCTCCCTCTTCCCTTTCATCCTCTGCCAAATTGGAAACCTGTGTGAACCAGGAGGTTGAAGGGGCTGTCTCTCCAAGTTGGGAGATTGATAGTAAAGCAGATGGAAAGTCAAACCGGAGCACCAGGAGAGGGACTATTCATTGAGTTTTAGAAACCTTTCGTATTCACAGTGTGTCCGTTCTCTAGGATTCCGGTACATGTTATAACTGTAGTAATATTCCCTTCAACCTGGAGAGTTGGGACCCATGGAATGGGTGCCATGCATTATTGCTTTAAAGGGTCTGCATTTGCTCACCCAATCTCACCAATTCTCTCAGTCCCAAGTGTCCAGCCTTATGCCACATCCAGCTGTCGTTGTAGATAGGGTCATTCCAGGGTTCATCAGAGACCCTGAAGGAATTGTAAAGAATTTCCCAGTTTTTTTGTTTTGTTTTTGAAATTCCTTTTTATAGTGGGTTTGAGCTGATTCTCGCTGCCATGTTTATGCCAGTCTAGACACACTTGATTCCCTTACGGAGACATATCAATACATAGGTTTTAAGATTCTTACTAGTCAGATATATTCCTCTGTGGGAAATATGGGGTTTTGATTCCCTTTCACTGAGGAAGGTGTAGGTCTTGCCTATTCCATAGTTGGTTTTTGGAACGGTACCTGTGCTTATATCAAACTCTGGGTTTATGCATCTCCCCACCTCTCCTTCCCCCTTAAGCAGGCATAAGAGTGTTTTCTAAATGTGAGACACTGTTCTCTTTCCTAACTCAGTTCAAGTGTAGCCATGTTTACAGGATCTTCATAAGTGATATCTTATGATAAATTTCTTTCTCTGTGACTTATTTCACTTAGAATCATCGTAACTGAATCTACCCATTTTGCTGCTACTGGTCTTATGACATTGATTTCATGGCTGAGAGATATTCCATCGTACGTAAGTACCACAATTTTTTGAACCATTTTTATATTTCCTGGGATATTTAAGGTGTACCCAAGTTGAGGTCCTTGTAAGCAGTGCAGCCCTAAATTTTGGGGTGGCTCTGTCTTATTGATTTTCATTTTTCCCAAGGTATATTCCCTAGACTGGAAGTGCCCTTGGCTCTGTAGCTCTGTTGTTTACTTGTTTTAGGGAACACAATGCACTCCTCCAGAGAGGCAGTTGGCAATTTACATCCCGCCCATCAGCATAACAAGGCTCCCTGTTCTCCAGGGCCTGTCTTGCCTTTCTGGTTTTTACACATTTTGTGGATGTCCCTTTTGACCGGTGGGAAGTGATACTTCTTTGTAGTGCAGATTGGCATTGCCCGCTTGCTTGCTTGGCCAAAAAGGGCGTATGCGTTTTCTCCTGAATATATTCAGGAGAAAACGCATACGCCCTTTTTGGCCAAGTGCATCATTGTCGAAGTTGTGCCCCTCTTCCTGTGCTTTAAAGGTGATTCCAACGTACCCCTTGAAATCTGTTTCCCGCTATTCTGCCTCGCTTTCAAGTCCGCCTCGTTGCCTTCCCTCAACAGATTTTTGGACGATAGTTGTCCTTTATTACTCGGCCAGTTTGTGAATTGCTGTGCCCCTGAGCTCCATTTTTCAACTCGTTTTTGGTGAGCTGACCGCAAGTCCAAAATTTTGGTTCAGGACCTATACTGGTTCCCGGTGGGTGGCTGAGACTTTGGTTAATTCTTCTTCCTGCCGGGAAGTTAGAGTGATATGTGCCTGACCAAATACCTAACAGCTACTCTCTCATTGGTTCTCCCTCTTCCCTTTCATCCTCTGCCAAATTGGAAACCTGTGTGAACCAGGAGGTTGAAGGGGCTGTCTCTCCAAGTTGGGAGATTGATAGTAAAGCAGATGGAAAGTCAAACCGGGGCACCAGGAGAGGGACTATTCGTTGAGTTTTAGAAACCTTTCATATTCACAATGTGTCCGTTCTCTAGGTTTCTCGTACATGTTATAACTGTAGTAATATTCCCTTCAACCTGTAGAGTTGGGACCCATGGAATGGGTGCCATGCATTATTGCTTTAAAGGGTCTGCATTTGCTCACCCAATCTCACGAATCCTCTCAGTCCCAAGTGTCCAGCCTTATGCCACATCCAGCTGTCATTGTAGATATTGTCATTCCAGGTTTCATCAGAGACCCTGAAGGAATTGTAAAGAATTTCCCACTTTTCTTGTTTTGTTTTTGAAATTCCTTTTTATAGTGGATTTGAGCTGATTCTCGCTGCCATGTTTATGCCAGTCTAGACACACTTGATTCCCTTACAGAGACATATCAATACATAGGTTTTAAGATTCTTACCAGTCAGATATATTCCTCTGCGGGAAATATGGGGTTTTGAGTCCCTTTCACTGAGGAAGGTGTAGGTCTTGTCTATTCCATAGTTGGTTTTTGGAACGGTACCTGTGCTTATATCAAACTCTGGTTTTATGCATCACCCCACCTCTCCTTCCCCCTTAAGCAGGCATAAGAGTGTTTTCTAAATGTGAGACATTCTTCTCTTTCCTAACTCAGTTCAAGTGGAGCCATGTTTACAGGATCTTCATAAGTGATATCTTATGATAAGTTTCTTTTTCTGTGCGACTTCTATCACTTAAAATCATCGTACCTGAATCCACCCATTTTACTGCTACTGGTCTTATGACATTGATTTCATGGCTGAGGGATATTCCATCGTACGTAAGTACCACAATTTTTTGAACCATTTTTATATTTCCTGGGATATTTAAGGTGTACCCATGTTGAGGTCCTTGTAAGCATGCAGCCCTAAATTTTGGGGTGGCTCTGTCTTATTGATTTTCAGTTTTCCCAAGGTATATTCCCTAGACTGGAAGTGCCCTTGGCTCTGTAGCTCTGTTCTTTACTTGTTTTAGGGAACACAATGCACTCCTCCAGAGAGGCAGTTGGCAATTTACATCCCGCCCATCAGCATAACAAGGCTCCCTGTTCTCCAGGGCCTGTCTTGCCTTTCTGGTTTTTACACATTTTGTGGATGTCCCTTTTAACCGGTGGGAAGTGATACTTCTTTGTAGTGCAGATTTGCATTTCCCGCTTGCTTGCTTGGCCAAAAAGGGCGTATGCGTTTTCTCCTGAATATATTCAGGAGAAAACGCATACGCCCTTTTTGGCCAAGTGCATCATTGTCGAAGTTGTGCCCCTCTTCCTGTGCTTTAAAGGCGATTCCAACGTACCCCTTGAAATCTGTTTCCTGCTATTCTGCCTCGCTTTCAAGTCCGCCTCGTTGCCTTCCCTCAACAGATTTTTGGACGATAGTTGTTCTTTATTACTCGGCCAGTTTGTGAATTGCTGTGCCCCTGAACTCCATTTTTCAACTCGTTTTTGGTGAGCTGACCGCAAGTCCAAAATTTTGGTTCAGGACCTATACTGGTTCCCGGTGGGTGGCTGAGACTTTGGTTAATTCTTCTTCCTGCCGGGAACTTAGTGTGATATGTGCCCGTCCAAATGACTAACAGCTACTCTCTCATTGGTTCTCCCTCTTCCCTTTTATCCTCTGCCAATTTGGAAAACTGTGCGAACCAGGAGGTTAAAGGGGCTGTGTCTCCAAGTTGGGAGATTGATAGTAAAGCAGATGGAAAGTCAAACTGGAGCACCAGGAGAGGGACTATTCGTTGAGTTTTAGAAACCTTTCGTATTCACAGTGTGTCCGTTCTCTAGGTTTCCCGTACATGTTATAACTGTAGTAATATTCCCTTCAACCTGGAGAGTTGGGACCCATGGAATGGGTGCCATGCATTATTGCTTTAAAGGGTCTGCATTTGCTCACCAAATCTCACCAATCGTCTCAGTCTCAAGTGTCCAGCCTTATGCCACATCCAGCTGTCGTTGTAGATAGGGTCATTCCAGGGTTCATCAGATACCCTGAAGGAATTGTAAAGAATTTCCCAGTTTTTTGTTTTGGTTTTGAAATTCCTTTTTATAGTGGGTTTGAGCTGATTCTCGCTGCCATGTTTATGCCAGTCTAGACACACTTGATTCCCTTATGGAGACATATCAATACATAGGTTTTAAGATTCTTACTAGTCAGATATATTCCTCTGCAGGAAATATGGGGTTTTGAGTCCCTTTCACTGAGGAAGGTGTAGGTCTTGTCTATTCCATAGCTGGTTTTTGGAACGGTACCTGTGCTTATATCAAACACTGGTTTTATGCATCACCCCACCTCTCCTTCCCCTTTAAGCAGGCATAAGTGTGTTTTCTTAATGTGAGACATTCTTCTCTTTCCTAACTCAGTTCAAGTGTACCCATGTTTACAGGATCTTTATAAGTCATATCTTATAATAAGTTTCATTTTCTCTGTGACTTATTTCACTTAGAATCATCGTACCTGAGTCCACCCATTTTGCTGCTACTTGTCTTATGACATTGATTTCATGGCTGAGGGATATTCCATCGTACGTAAGTACCACAATTTTTTGAACCATTTTTATATTTCCTGGGATATTTAAGGTGTACCCAAGTTGAGGTCCTTGTAAGCAGTGCAGCCCTAAATTTTGGGGTGGCTCTGTCTTATTGATTTTCAGTTTTCCCAAGGAATATTCCTAGACTGGAAGTGCCCTTGGCTCTGTAGCTCTGTTCTTTACTTGTTTTAGGGAACACAGTGTACTCCTCCACAGAGGCAGTTGGCAATTTACATCCCGCCCATCAGCATAACAAGGCTCCCTGTTCTCCAGGGCCTGTCTTGCCTTTCTGGTTTTTACACATTTTGTGGATGTCCCTTTTGACCGGTGGGAAGTGATACTTATTTGTAGTGCAGATTTGCATTGCCCGCTTGCTTGCTTGGCCAAAAAGGGCGTATGCGTTTTCTCCTGAATATATTCAGGAGAAAACGCATACGCCCTTTTTGGCCAAGTGCATCATTGTCGATGTTGTGCCCCTCTTCCTGTGCTTTAAAGGCGATTCCAACGTACCTCTTGAAATCTGTTTCCTGCTATTCTGCCTCGCATTCAAGTCCACCTCGTTGCCTTCCCTCAACAGATTTTTGGACGATAGTTGTCCTTTATTACTCGGCCAGTTTGTGAATTGCTGTGCCCCTGAGCTCCATTTTTCAACTCGTTTTTGGTGAGCTGACCGCAAGTCCAAAATTTTGGTTCAGGACCTATACTGGTTCCCGGTGGGTGGCTGAGACTTTGGTTAATTCTTCTTCCTGCCGGGAAGTTAGAGTGATATGTGCCTGACCAAATACCTAACAGCTACTCTCTCATTGGTTCTCCCTCTTCCCTTTCATCCTCTGCCAAATTGGAAACCTGTGTGAACCAGGAGGTTGAAGGGGCTGTCTCTCCAAGTTGGGAGATTGATAGTAAAGCAGATGGAAAGTCAAACCGGAGCACCAGGAGAGGGACTATTCGTTGAGTTTTAGAAACCTTTCATATTCACAGTGTGTCCGTTCTCTAGGTTTCTCGTACATGTTATAACTGTAGTAATATTCCCTTCAACCTGTAGAGTTGGGACCCATGGAATGGGTGCCATGCATTATTGCTTTAAAGGGTCTGCATTTGCTCACCCAATCTCACCAATCCTCTCAGTCCCAAGTGTCCAGCCTTATGCCACATCCAGCTGTCATTGTAGATATTGTCATTCCAGGTTTCATCAGAGACCCTGAAGGAATTGTAAAGAATTTCCCACTTTTCTTGTTTTGTTTTTGAAATTCCTTTTTATAGTGGATTTGAGCTGATTCTCGCTGCCATGTTTATGCCAGTCTAGACACACTTGATTCCCTTACAGAGACATATCAATACATAGGTTTTAAGATTCTTACCAGTCAGATATATTCCTCTGCGGGAAATATGGGGTTTTGAGTCCCTTTCACTGAGGAAGGTGTAGGTCTTGTCTATTCCATAGTTGGTTTTTGGAACGGTACCTGTGCTTATATCAAACTCTGGTTTTATGCATCACCCCACCTCTCCTTCCCCCTTAAGCAGGCATAAGAGTGTTTTCTTAATGTGAGACATTCTTCTCTTTCCTAACTCAGTTCAAGTGGAGCCATGTTTACAGGATCTTCATAAGTGATATCTTATGATAAGTTTCTTTTTCTGTGCGACTTCTTTCACTTAAAATCATCGTACCTGAATCCACCCATTTTACTGCTACTGGTCTTATGACATTGATTTCATGGCTGAGGGATATTCCATCGTACGTAAGTACCACAATTTTTTGAACCATTTTTATATTTCCCGGGATATTTAAGGTGTACCCATGTTGAGGTCCTTGTAAGCAGTGCAGCCCTAAATTTTGGGGTGGCTCTGTCTTATTGATTTTCAATTTTCCCAAGGAATATTCCTAGACTGGAAGTGCCCTTGGCTCTGTAGCTCTGTTGTTTACTTGTTTTAGGGAACACAATGCACTCCTCCACAGAGGCAGTTGGCAATTTACATCCCGCCCATCAGCATAACAAGGCTCCCTGTTCTCCAGGGCCTGTCTTGCCTTTCTGGTTTTTACACATTTTGTGGATGTCCCTTTTGACCGGTGGGAAGTGATACTTCTTTGTAGTGCAGATTTGCATTGCCCGCTTGCTTGCTTGGCCAAAAAGGGCGTATGCGTTTTCTCCTGAATATATTCAGGAGAAAACGCATACGCCCTTTTTGGCCAAGTGCATCATTGTCGAAGTTGTGCCCCTCTTCCTGTGCTTTAAAGGCGATTCCAACGTACCTCTTGAAATCTGTTTCCTGCTATTCTGCCTCGCTTTCAAGTCCGCCTCGTTGCCTTCCCTCAACAGATTTTTGGACGATAGTTGTCCTTTATTACTCGGCCAGTTTGTGAATTGCTGTGCCCCTGAGCTCCATTTTTCAACTCGTTTTTGGTGAGCTGACCGCAAGTCCAAAATTTTGGTTCAGGACCTATACTGGTTCCCGGTGGCTGGCTGAGACTTTGGTTAATTCTTCTTCTTGCCGGGAAATTACAGTGATATGTGCCCGTTCAAATGCCTAACAGCTACTCTCTCATTGGTTCTCCCTCTTCCCTTTCATCCTCTGCCAAATTGGCAACTTGTGCGAACCAGGAGGTTAAAGGGGCTGTCTCTCCAAGTTGGGAGGTTGATAGTAAAGCAGATGGAATGTCAAACCGGAGCATCAGGAGAGGGACTATTCGTTGAGTTTTAGAAACCTTTCGTATTCACAGTGTGTCCGTTCTCTAGGTTTCCGGTACATGTTATAACTGTAGTAATATTCCCTTCAACCTGGAGAGTTGGGACCCATGGAATGGGTGCCATGCATTATTGCTTTAAAGGGTCTGCATTTGCTCACCAAATCTCACCAATCCTCTCAGTCCCAAGTGTCCAGCCTTATGCCACATCCAGCTGTCGTTGTAAATAGGGTCATTCCAGGTTTCATCAGAGACCCTGAAGGAATTGTAAAGAATTTCCCAGTTTTTTTGTTTTGTTTTTGAAATTCCTTTTTATAGTGGGTTTGAGCTGATTCTCGCTGCCATGTTTATGCCAGTCTAGACACACTTGATTCCCTTATGGAGACATATCAATACATAGGTTTTAAGATTCTTACTAGTCAGATATATTCCTCTGCAGGAAATATGGGGTTTTGAGTCCCTTTCACTGAGGAAGGTGTAGGTCTTGTCTATTCCATAGTTGGTTTTTGGAACGGTACCTGTGCTTATATCAAACACTGGTTTTATGCATCGCCCCACCTCTCCTTCCCCCTAAGCAGGCATAAGAGTGTTTTCTTAATGTGAGACATTCTTCTCTTTCCTAACTCAGTTTAAGTGTAGCCATGTTTACAGGATCTTCATAAGTCATATCTTATAATAAGTTTCTTTTTCTCTGTGACTTATTTCACTTAGAATCATCGTAGCTGAGTCCACCCATTTTGCTGCTACTGGTCTTATGACATTGATTTCATGGCTGAGGGATATTCCATCGTACGTAAGTACCACAATTTTTTGAACCATTTTTATATTTCCTGGGATATTTAAGGTGTACCCAAGTTGAGGTCCTTGTAAGCAGTGCAGCCCTAAATTTTGGGGTGGCTCTGTCTTATTGATTTTCAGTTTTCCCAAGGTATATTCCCTAGACTGGAAGTGCCCTTGGCTCTGTAGCTCTGTTGTTTACTTGTTTTAGGGAACACAATGCACTCCTCCAGAGAGGCAGTTGGCAATTTACATCCCGCCCATCAGCATAACAAGGCTCCCTGTTCTCCAGGGCCTGTCTTGCCTTTCTGGTTTTTACACATTTTGTGGATGTCCCTTTTGACCGGTGGGAAGTGATACTTCTTTGTAGTGCAGATTTGCATTGCCCGCTTGCTTGCTTGGCCAAAAAGGGCGTATGCGTTTTCTCCTGAATATATTCAGGAGAAAACGCATACGCCCTTTTTGGCCAAGTGCATCATTGTCGAAGTTGTGCCCCTCTTCCTGTGCTTTAAAGGCGATTCCAACGTACCTCTTGAAATCTGTTTCCTGCTATTCTGCCTCGCTTTCAAGTCCGCCTCGTTGATTTCCCTCAACAGATTTTTGGACGATAGTTGTCCTTTATTACTCGGCCAGTTTGTGAATTGCTGTGCCCCTGAGCTCCATTTTTCAACTCGTTTTTGGTGAGCTGACCGCAAGTCCAAAATTTTGGTTCTGGACCTATACTGGTTCGCGGTGGGTGGCTGAGACTTTGGTTAATTCTTCTTCTTGCCGGGAAATTACAGTGATATGTGCCCGTCCAAATGCCTAACAGCTACTCTCTCATGGGTTCTCCCTCTTCCCTTTCATCCTCTTCCAAATTGGCAACCTGTGCGAACCAGGAGGTTAAAGGGGCTGTCTCTCCAAGTTGGGAGGTTGATAGTAAAGCAGATGGAAAGTCAAACCGGAGCACCAGGAGAGGGACTATTCGTTGAGTTTTAGAAACCTTTCGTATTCACAGTGTGTCTGTTCTCCAGGATTCCGGTACATGTTATAACTGTAGTAATATTCCCTTCAACCTGAAGAGTTGGGACCCATGGAATGGGTGCCATGCATTATTGCTTTAAAGGGTCTGCCTTTGCTCACCCAATCTCACCAATCCTCTCAGTCCCAAGTGTCCAGCCTTATGCCACATCCAGCTGTCGTTGTAAATAGGGTCATTCCAGGTTTCATCAGAGACCCTGAAGGAATTGTAAAGAATTTCCCAGTTTTTTTGTTTTGTTTTTGAAATTCCTTTTTATAGTGGGTTTGAGCTGATTCTCGCTGCCATGTTTATGCCAGTCTAGACACACTTGATTCCCTTATGGAGACATATCAATACATAGGTTTTAAGATTCTTACTAGTCAGATATATTCCTCTGCAGGAAATATGGGGTTTTGAGTCCCTTTCACTGAGGACGGTGTAGGTCTTGTCTATTCCATAGTTGGTTTTTGGAACGGTACCTGTGCTTATATCAAACTCTGGTTTTATGCATCACCCCACCTCTCCTTCCCCCTTAAGCAGGCATAAGAGTTTTTTTCTAAATGTGAGACACTGTTCTCTTTCCTAACTCAGTTCAAGTGTAGCCATGTTTACAGGATCTTCATAAGTGATATCTTATGATAAGTTTCTTTTTCTCTGTGACTTATTTCACTTAGAATCATCGTATCTGAATCCACCCATTTTGCTGCTACTGGTCTTATGACATTGATTTCATGGCTGAGGGATATTCCATCGTACGTAAGTACCACAATTTTCTGAACCATTTTTATATTTCCTGGGATATTTAAGGTGTACCCAAGTTGAGGTCCTTGTAAGCAGTGCAGCCCTAAATTTTGGGGTGGCTCTGTCTTATTGATTTTCAGTTTTCCCAAGGTATATTCCCTAGACTGGAAGTGACCTTGGCTCTGTAGCTCTGTTGTTTACTTGTTTTAGGGAACACAATACACTCCTCCAGAGAGGCAGTTGGCAATTTACATGCCGCCCATCATCATAACAAGGCTCCCTGTTCTCCAGGGCCTGTCTTGCCTTTCTGGTGCTTACACATTTTGTGGATGTCCCTTTTGACCGGTGGGAAGTGATACTTCTTTGTAGTGCAGATTTGCATTGCCCGCTTGCTTGCTTGGGCAAAAAGGGCGTATGCGTTTTCTCCTGAATATATTCAGGAGAAAACGCATACGCCCTTTTTGGCCAAGTGCATCATTGTCGAAGTTGTGCCCCTCTTCCTGTGCTTTAAATGCGATACCAAGGTACCTCTTGAAATCTGTTTCCTGCTATTCTGCCTCGCTTTCAAGTCCGCCTCGTTGCCTTCCCTCAACAGATTTTTGGACGATAGTTGTCCTTTATTACACGGCCAGTTTGTGAATTGCTGTGCCCCTGAGCTCCATTTTTCAACTCGTTTTTGGTGAGCTGACCGCAAGTCCAAAATTTTGGTTCAGGACCTATACTGGTTCCCGGTGGGTGGCTGAGACTTTGGTTAATTCTTCTTCCTGCCGGGAACTTAGTGTGATATGTGCCCGTCCAAATGACTAACAGCTACTCTCTCATTGGTTCTCCCTCTTCCCTTTCATCCTCTGCCAATTTGGAAAACTGTGCGAACCAGGAGGTTAAAGGGGCTGTGTCTCCAAGTTGGGAGATTGATAGTAAAGCAGATGGAAAGTCAAACTGGAGCACCAGGAGAGGGACTATTCGTTGAGTTTTAGAAACCTTTCGTATTCACAGTGTGTCCGTTCTCTAGGTTTCCCGTACATGTTATAACTGTAGTAATATTCCCTTCAACCTGGAGAGTTGGGACCCATGGAATGGGTGCCATGCATTATTGCTTTAAAGGGTCTGCATTTGCTCACCAAATCTCACCAATCGTCTCAGTCTCAAGTGTCCAGCCTTATGCCACATCCAGCTGTCGTTGTAGATAGGGTCATTCCAGGGTTCATCAGATACCCTGAAGGAATTGTAAAGAATTTCCCAGTTTTTTTGTTTTGGTTTTGAAATTCCTTTTTATAGTGGGTTTGAGCTGATTCTCGCTGCCATGTTTATGCCAGTCTAGACACACTTGATTCCCTTACGGAGACATATCAATACATAGGTTTTAAGATTCTTACTAGTCAGATATATTCCTATGCGGAAATATGGTGTTTTGAGTCCCTTTCACTGAGGAAGGTGTAGGTCTTGTCTATTCCATAGTTGGTTTTTGGAACGGTACATGTGCTTATATCAAACTCTGGTTTTATGCATCACCCCACCTCTCCTTCCCCCTTAAGCAGGCATAAGAGTGTTTTCTAAATGTGAGACACGGTTCTCTTTCCTAACTCAGTTCAAGTGTAGCCACGTTTACAGGATCCTCATAAGTGATATCTTATGATAAGTTTCTTTTTCTGTGTGACTTATTTCACTTAGAATCATCGTACCTGAATCTACCCATTTTTCTGCTACTGGTCTTATGACATTGATTTCATGGCTGAGGGATATTCCATCGTACGTAAGTACCACAATTTTTTGAACCATTTTTATATTTCCTGGGATATTTAAGGTGTACCCAAGTTGAGGTCTTTGTAAGCAGTGCAGCCCTAAATTTTGGGGTGGCTCTGTCTTATTGATTTTCAGTTTTCCCAAGGTATATTCCCTAGACTGGTAGTGCCCTTGGCTCTGTAGCTCTGTTCTTTACTTGTTTTAGGGAACACAATGCACTCCTCCAGAGAGGCAGTTGGCAATTTACATCCCGCCCATCAGCATAACAAGGCTCCCTGTTCTCCAGGGCCTGTCTTGCCTTTCTGGTTTTTACACATTTTGTGGATGTCCCTTTTGACCGGTGGGAAGTGATACTTCTTTGTAGGGCAGATTTGCATTGCCCGCTTGCTTGCTTGGCCAAAAAGGGTGTATTCGTTTTCTCCTGAATATATTCAGGAGAAAAGGCATACGCCCTTTTTGGCCAAGTGCATCATTGTCGAAGTTGTGCCCCTCTTCCTGTGCTTTAAAGGCGATTCCAACGTACCTCTTGAAATCTGTTTCCTGCTATTCTACCTCGCTTTCAAGTCCGCCTCGTTGCCTTCCCTCAACAGATTTTTGGACGATAGTTGTCCTTTATTACTCGGCCAGTTTGTGAATTGCTGTGCCCCTGAGCTCCATTTTTCAATTCGTTTTTGGTGAGCTGACCGCAAGTCCAAAATTTTGGTTCAGGACCTATACTGGTTCCCGGTGGGTGGCTGAGACTTTGGTTAATTCTTCTTCCTGGCGGGAAATTACAGTGATATGTGCCCGTCCAAATGCCTAACAGCTACTCTCTCATTGGTTCTCCCTCTTCCCTTTCATCCTCTGCCAAATTGGCAACATGTGCGAACCAGGAGGTTAAAGGGGCTGTCTCTCCAAGTTGGGAGGTTGATAGTAAAGCAGATGGAAAGTCAAACCGGAGCACCAGGAGAGGGACTATTCGTTGAGTTTTAGAAACCTTTCGTATTCACAGTGTGTCCGTTCTCTAGGTTTCCGGTACATGTTAAAACTGTAGTAATATTCCCTTCAACCTGGAGAGTTGGGACCCATGGAATGGGTGCCATGCATTATTGCTTTAAAGGGTCTGGATTTGCTCACCCAATCTCACCAATCCTCTCAGTCCCAAGTTTCCAGCCTTTTGCCACATCCAGCTGTCGTTGTAAATAGGGTCATTCCAGGTTTCATCAGATACCCTGAAGGAATTGTAAAGAATTTCCCTGTTCTTTTGTTTTGTTTTTGAAATTCCTTTTTATAGTGGGTTTGAGCTGATTCTCGCTGCCATGTTTATGCCAGTGTAGACACACTTGATTCCCTTACGGAGACATATCAATCCATAGGTTTTAAGATTCTTACTAGTCAGATATATTCTTCTGCGGGAAATATGGGATTTTGAGTCCCTTACACTGAGGAAGGTGTAGGTCTTGTCTATTCCATAGTTGGTTTTTGGAACGGTACCTGTGCTTATATCAAACTCTGGTTTTATGCATCACCCCACCTCTCCTTCTCCCTTAAGTAGGCATAAGAGTGTTTTCTAAATGTGAGACACTGTTCTCTTTCCTAACTCAGTTCAAGTGTAGCCATGTTTACAGGATCTTCATAAGTGATATCTTATGATAAGTTTCTTTTTCTCTGTGACTTATTTCACTTAGAATCATCGTACCTGAATCTACCCATTTTGCTGCTACTGGTCTTATGACATTGATTTCATGGCTGAGGGATATTCCATCGTACGTAAGTACCACAATTTTTTGAACCATTTTTATATTTCCTGGGATATTTAAGGTGTACCCAAGTTGAGGTCCTTGTAAGCAGTGCAGCCCTAAATTTTGGGGTGGCTCTGTCTTATTGATTTTCAGTTTTCCCAAGGTATATTCCCTAGACTGGAAGTGACCTTGGCTCTGTAGCTCTGTTCTTTACTTGTTTTAGGGAACACAATGCACTCCTCCAGAGAGGCAGTTGGCAATTTACATCCCACCCATCAGCATAACAAGGCTCCCTGTTCTCCAGGGCCTGTCTTGCCTTTCTGGTTTTTACACATTTTGTGGATGTCCCTTTTGACCGGTGGGAAGTGATACTTCTTTGTAGTGCAGATTTGCATTGCCCGCTTGCTTGCTTGGCCAAAAAGGGCGTATGCGTTTTCTCCTGAATATATTCAGGAGAAAACGCATACGCCCTTTTTGGCCAAGTGCATCATTGTCGAAGTTGTGCCCCTCTTCCTGTGCTTTAAAGGCGATTCCAACGTACCTCTTGAAATCTGTTTCCTGCTATTCTGCCTCGCTTTCAAGTCCGCCTCGTTGCCTTCCCTCAACAGATTTTTGGACGATAGTTGTCCTTTATTACTCGGCCAGTTTGTGAATTGCTGTGCCCCTGAGCTCCATTTTTCAACTCGTTTTTGGTGAGCTGACCGCAAGTCCAAAATTTTGGTTCAGGACCTATACTGGTTCCCGGTGGGTGGCTGAGACTTTGGTTAATTCTTCTTCCTGCCGGGAAGTTAGAGTGATATGTGCCCGACCAAATACCTAACAGCTACTCTCTCATTGGTTCTCCCTCTTCCCTTTCATCCTCTGCCAAATTGGAAACCTGTGTGAACCATGATGTTGAAGGGGCTGTCTCTCCAAGTTGGGAGATTGATAGTAAAGCAGGTGGAAAGTCAAACCAGAGCACCAGGAGAGGGACTATTCGTTGAGTTTTAGAAACCTTTCGTATTCACAGAGTGTCCGTTCTCTAGGATTCCGATACATGTTATAACTGTAGTAATATTCCCTTCAACCTGGAGAGTTGGGACCCATGGAATGAGTGCCATGCATTATTGCTTTAAAGGGTCTGCATTTGCTCACCCAATCTCACCAATCGTCTCAGTCCCAAGTGTCCAGCCTTATGCCACATCCAGCTGTCGTTGTAGGTAGGGTCATTCCAGGTTTCATCAGAGACCCTGAAGGAATTGTAAAGAATTTCCCTGTTTTTTTGTTTTGTTTTGGAAATTCCTTTTTATAGTGGGTTTGAGCTGATTCTCGCTGCCATGTTTATGCCAGTCTAGACACACTTGATTCCCTTACGGAGACATATCAATACATACGTTTTAAGATTCTTACTAGTCAGATATATTCCTCTGCGGGAAATATGGGGTTTTGAGTCCCTTTCACTGAGGAAGGTGTAGCTCTTGTCTGTTCCATAGTTGGTTTTTGGAACGGTACCTGTGCTTATATCAAACTCAGGTTTTATGCATCACCCCACCTCTCCTTCCCCCTTAAGCAGGCATAAGAGTGTTTTCTAAATGTGAGACACTGTTCTCTTTCCTAACTCAGTTCAAGTGTAGCCATGTTTACAGGATCTTCATAAGTGATATCTTATGATAAGTTTCTTTTTCTGTGTGACTTATTTCACTTAGAATCATCGTACCTGAATCCACCCATTTTGCTGCTACTGGTCTTATGACATTGATTTCATGGCTGAGGGATATTCCATCGTACGTAAGTACAACAATTTTTTGAACCATTTTTATATTTCCTGGGATATTTAAGGTGTACCCAAGTTGAGGTCCTTGTAAGCAGTGCAGCCCTAAATTTTGGGGTGGCTCTGTCTTATTGATTTTCAGTTTTCCCAAGGTATATTCCCTAGACTGGAAGTGCCCTTGGCTCTGTATCTCTGTTGTTTACTTGTTTTAGGGGACACAATGCACTCCTCCAGAGAGGCAGTTGGCAATATGCATCCCGCCCATCAGCATAACAAGGCTCCCTGTTCTCCAGGGCCTGTCTTGCATTTCTGGTTTTTACACATTTTGTGGATGTCCCTTTTGACCGGTGGGAAGTGATACTTCTTTGTAGTGCAGATTTGCATTGCCCGCTTGCTTGCTTGGCCAAAAAGGGCGTATGCGTTTTCTCCTGAATATATTCAGGAGAAAACGCATACGCCCTTTTTGGCCAAGTGCATCATTGTCGAAGTTGTGCACCTCTTCCTGTGCTTTAAAGGCGATTCCAACGTACATCTTGAAATCTGTTTCCTGCTATTCTGCCTCGCTTTCAAGTCCGCCTCGTTGCCTTCCCTCAACAGATTTTTGGATGATAGTTGTCCTTTATTACTCGGCCAGTTTGTGAATTGCTGTGCCCCTGAGCTCCATTTTTCAACTCGTTTTTGGTGAGCTGACCGCAAGTCCAAAATTTTGGTTAAGGACCTATACTGGTTCCCGGTGGGTGGCTGAGACTTTGGTTAATTCTTCTTCCTGCCGGGAAATTACAGTGATATGTGCCCGTCCAAATGCCTAACAGCTACTCTCTCATTGGTTCTCCCTCTTCCCTTTCATCCTCTGCCAAATTGGCAACCTGTGCGAACCAGGAGGTTAAAGGGGCTGTCTCTCCAAGTTGGGAGGTTGATAGTAAAGCAGATGGAAAGTCAAACCGGAGCACCAGGATAGGGAGTATTCGTTGAGTTTTAGAAACCTTTCGTATTCACAGTGTGTCCTTTCTCTAGGTTTCCGGAACATGTTGTAACTGTAGTAATATTCCCTTCAACCTGGAGAGTTGGGACCCATGGAATGGGTGCCATGCATTATTACTTTAAAGGGTCTGCATTTGCTCACCAAATCTCACCAATCGTCTCAGTCCAAAGTGTCCAGCCTTATGCCACATCCAGCTGTCGTTGTAGATAGAGTCATTGCAGGGTTCATCAGAGACCCTGAAGGAATTGTAAAGAATTTCCCAGTTTTTTTGTTTTGTTTTTGAAATTCCTTTTTATAGTGGGTTTGAGCTGATTCTCGCTGCCATGTTTATGCCAGTCTAGACACACTTGATTCCCTTACGGAGACATATCAATACATAGGTTTTAAGATTCTTACTAGTCAGATATATTCCTCTGCGGGAAATATGGGGTTTTGAGTCCCTTTCACTGAGGAAGGTGTAGGTCTTGTCTATTCCATAGTTGGTTTTTGGAACGGTACCTGTGCTTATATCAAACTCTGGTTTTATGCATTACCCCACCTCTCCTTCCCCCTTAAGCAGGCATAAGAGTGTTTTCTAAATGTGAGACATTCTTCTCTTTCCTAACTCAGTTCAAGTGTAGCCATGTTTACAGGATCTTCATAAGTGATATCTTATGATAAGTTTCTTTTTCTGTGCGACTTATTTCACTTAGAATCATCGTACCTGAATCCACCCATTTTGCTGCTACTGGTCTTATGTCATTGATTTCATGGCTGAGGGTTATTCCATCGTACGTAACTACCACAATTTTTTGAACCATTTTTATATTTCCTGGGATATTTAAGGTGTACCCAAGTTGAGGTCCTTGTAAGCAGTGCAGCCCTAAATTTTGGGGTGGCTCTGTCTTATTGATTTTCATTTTTCCCAAGGTATATTCCCTAGACTGGAAGTGCCCTTGGCTCTGTAGCTCTGTTCTTTACTTGTTTTAGGGAACACAATGCACTCCCCCAGAGAGGCAGTTGGCAATTTACATCCCGCCCATCAGCATAACAAGGCTCCCTGTTCTCCAGGGCCTGTCTTGCCTTTCTGGTTTTTACACATTTTGTGGATGTTCCATTTGACCGGTGGGAAGTGATAATTCTTTGTAGTGCAGATTTGCATTTCCCGCTTGCTTGCTTGGCCAAAAATGGTGTATGCGTTTTCTCCTGAATATATTCAGGAGAAAACGCATACGCCCTTTTTGGCCAAGTGCATCATTGTCGAAGTTGTGCCCCTCTTCCTGTGCTTTAAAGGCGATTCCAACGTACCTCTTGAAATCAGTTTCCTGCTATTCTGCCTCGCTTTCAAGTCCGCCTCGTAGCCTTCCCTCAACAGATTTTTGGACGACAGCTGTCCTTTATTACTCGGCCAGTTTGTGAATTGCTGTGCCCCTGAGCTACATTTTTCAACTCGTTTTTGGTGAGCTGACCGCAAGTCCAAAATTTTGGTTCAGGACCTATACTGGTTCCCGGTGGGTGGCTGAGACTTTGGTTAATTCTTCTTCCTGCCGGGAAATTACAGTGATATGTGCCCATCCAAATGCCTAACAGCTACTCTCTCATTGGTTCTCCCTCTTCCCTTTCATCCTCTGCCAAATTGGCAACCTGTGCGAACCAGGAGGTTAAAGGGGCTGTCTCTCCAAGTTGGGAGATTGATAGTAAAGCAGATGGAAAGTCAAACCGGAGCACCAGGAGAGGGACTATTCGTTGAGTTTTAGAAACCTTTTGTATTCACAGTGTGTCCGTTCTCTAGGTTTCCGGTACATGTTATAACTGTAGTAATATTCCCTTCAACCTGGAGAGTTGGGACCCATGGAATGGGTGCCATGCATTATTGCTTTAAAGGGTCTGCATTTGCTCACCAAATCTCACCAATCGTCTCAGTCCCAAGTGTCCAGCCTTATGCCACATCCAGCTGTCGTTGTAGATAGGGTCATTCCAGGGTTCATCAGAGACCCTGAAGGAATTGTAAAGAATTTCCCAGTTTTTTTGTTTTGTTTTTGAAATTCCTTTTTATAGTGGGTTTGAGCTGATTCTCGCTGCCATGTTTATGCCAGTCTAGACACACTTGATTCCCTTACGGAGACATATCAATACATACGTTTTAAGATTCTTACTAGTCAGATATATTCCTCTGCGTGAAATATGGTGTTTTGAGTCCCTTTCACTGAGGAAGGTGCAGGTCTTGTCTATTCCATAGTTGGTTTTTGGAACGGTACCTGTGCTTATATCAAACTCTGGGTTTATGCATCACCCCACCTCTCCTTCCCCTTTAAGCAGGCATAAGAGTGTTTTCTAAATGTGAGACACTGTTCTCTTTCCTAACTCAGTTCAAGTGTAGCCATGTTTACAGGATCTTCATAAGTGATATCTTATGATAAGTTTCTTTTTCTCTGTGACTTATTTCACTTAGAATCTTCTTACCTGAATCTACCCATTTTGCTGCTACTGGTCTTATGACATTGATTTCATGGCTGAGGGATATTCCATCGTACGTATATACCACAATTTTTTGAACCATTTTTATATTTCCTGGGATATTTAAGGTGTACCCAATTTGAGGTCCTTGTAAGCAGTGCAGCCCTAAATTTTGGGGTGGCTCTGTCTTAATGATTTTCAGTTTTCCCAAGGTATATTCCCTAGACTGGAAGTGCACTTGGCTCGGTAGCTCTGTTCTTTACTTGTTTTAGGGAACACAATGCACTCCTCCAGAGAGGCAGTTGGCAATTTACATCCCGCCCATCAGCATAACAAGGCTCCCTGTTCTCCAGGGCCTGTCTTGCCTTTCTGGTTTTTACACATTTTGTGGATGTCCCTTTTGACCGGTGGGAAGTGATACTTCTTTGTAGTGCAGATTTGCATTGCCCGCTTGCTTGCTTGGCCAAAAAGGGCGTATGCGTTTTCTCCTGAATATATTCAGGAGAAAACGCATATGCCCTTTTTCGCCAAGTGCATCATTGTCGAAGTTGTGCCCCTCTTCCTGTGCTTTAAAGGCGATTCCAACGTACCTCTTGAAATCTGTTTCCTGCTATTCTGCCTCGCTTTCAAGTCCGCCTCGTTGCCTTCCCTCAACAGATTTTTGGATGATAGTTGTCCTTTATTACTCGGCCAGTTTGTGAATTGCTGTGCCCCTGAGCTCCATTTTTCAACTCGTTTTTGGTGAGCTGACCGCAAGTCCAAAATTTTGGTTCAGGACCTATACTGGTTCCCGGTGGGTGGCTGAGACTTTGGTTAATTCTTCTTCCTGCCGGGAAATTACAGTGATATGTGCCCGTCCAAATGCCTAACAGCTACTCTCTCATTGGTTCTCCCTCTTCCCTTTCATCCTCTGCCAAATTGGCAACCTGTGCGAACCAGGAGGTTAAAGGGGCTGTCTCTCCAAGTTGGGAGGTTGATAGTAAAGCAGATGGAAAGTCAAACCGGAGCACCAGGAGAGGGACTATTCGTTGAGTTTTAGAAACCTTTCATATTCACAGTGTGTCCGTTCTCTAGGTTTCTCGTACATGTTATAACTGTAGTAATATTCCCTTCAACCTGGAGAGTTGGGACCCATGGAATGGGTGCCATGCATTATTGCTTTAAAGGGTCTGCATTTGCTCACCCAATCTCACCAATCCTCTCAGTCCCAAGTGTCCAGCCTCATGCCAAATCCAGCTGTCATTGTACATCGGGTCATTCCAGGTTTCATCAGAGACCCTGAAGGAATTGTAAAGAATTTCCCAGTTTTCTTGTTTTGTTTTTGAAATACCTTTTTATAGTGGGTTTGAGATGATTCTCGGTGCCATGTTTATGCCAGTCTAGACACACTTGGTTCCCTTACGGAGACATATCAATACATAGGTTTTAAGATTCTTACTAGTCAGATATATTCCTCTGCGGGAAATATGGGGTTTTGAGTCCCTTTCACTGAGGAAGGTGTAGGTCTTGTCTATTCCATAGTTGGTTTTTGGAACAGTACCTGTGCTTATATCAAACTCTGGTTTTATGCATTACCCTACCTCTCCTTCCCCCTTAAGCAGGCATAAGAGTGTTTTCTAAATGTGAGACATTCTTCTCTTTCCTAACTCAGTTCATGTGTAGCCATGTTTACAGGATCTTCATAAGTGATATCTTATGATAAGTTTCTTTTTCTGTGCGACTTATTTCACTTAGAATCATCGTACCTGAAGCCACCCATTTTGCTGCTACTGGTCTTATGACATTGATTTCATGGCTGAGGGATATTCCATCGTACGTAAGTACCACAATTTTTTGAACCATTTTTATATTTCCTGGGATATTTAAGGTGTACCCAAGTTGAGGTCCTTGTAAGCAGTGCAGCCCTAAATTTTGGGGTGGCTCTGTCTTATTGATTTTCAGTTTTCCCAAGGTATATTCCCTAGACTGGAAGTGCCCTTGGCTCTGTAGCTCTGTTCTTTACTTGTTTTAGGGAACACAATGCACTCCCCCAGAGAGGCAGTTGGCAATTTACATCCCGCCCATCAGCATAACAAGGCTCCCTGTTCTCCAGGGCCTGTCTTGCCTTTCTGGTTTTTACACATTTTGTGGATGTCCCTTTTGACCGGTGGGAAGTGATACTTCTTTGTAGTGCAGATTTGCATTTCCCGCTTGCTTGCTTGGCCAAAAAGGGCGTATGCGTTTTCTCCTGAATATATTCAGGAGAAAACGCATACGCCCTTTTTGGCCAAGTGCATCATTGTCGAAGTTGTGCCCCTCTTTCTGTGCTTTAAAGGCGATTCCAACGTACCTCTTGAAATCTGTTTCCTGCTATTCTGCCTCGCTTTCAAGTCCGCCTCGTTGCCTTCCCTCAACAGATTTTTGGACGATAGTTGTTCTTTATTACTCGGCCAGTTTGTGAATTGCTGTGCCCCTGAGCTCCATTTTTCAACTCGTTTTTGGTGAGCTGACCGCAAGTCCAAAATTTTGGTTCAGGACCTATACTGGTTCCCGGTGGGTGGCTGAGACTTCGGTTAATTCTTCTTCCTGCCGGGAAATTACAGTGATATGTGCCCGTCCAAATGCCTAACAGCTACTCTCTCATTGGTTCTCCCTCTTCCCTTTCATCCTCTGCCAAATTGGCAACCTGTGCGAACCAAGAGGTTAAAGGGGCTGTCTCTCCAAGTTGGGAGGTTGATAGTAAAGCAGACGGAAAGTCAAACCGGAGCACCAGGAGAGGGACTATTCGTTGAGTTTTAGAAACCTTTCGTATTCACAGTGTGTCCGTTCTCTAGGTTTCCCGCACATGTTATAGCTGTAGTAATATTCCCTTCAACCTGGAGAGTTCGGACCCATGGAATGGGTGCCATGCATTATTGCTTTAAAGGGTCTGCATTTGCTCACCCAATCTCACCAATCGTCTCAGTCCCAAGTGTCCCTCCTTATGCCACATCCAGCTGTCATTGTAGATAGGGTCATTCCAACTTTCATCAGAGACCCTGAAGGAATTGTAAAGAATTTCCCAGTTTTTTTGTTTTGTTTTTGAAATTCCTTTTTATAGTGGGTTTGAGCTGATTCTCGCTGCCATGTTTATGCCAGTCTAGACACACTTGATTCCCTTACGGAGACATATCAATACATAGGTTTTAAGATTCTTACTAGTCAGATATTTGCCTCTGCGGGAAATATGGGGTTTTGAGTCCCTTTCACTGAGGACGGTGTAGGTCTTGTCTATTCCATAGTTGATTTTTGGAACGGTACCTGTGCTTATATCAAACTCTGGTTTTATGCATGACCCCACCTCTCCTTCCCCCTTAAGCAGGTATAAGAGTGTTTTCTAAATGTGAGACACTGTTCTCTTTCCTAACTCAGTTCAAGTGTAGCCATGTTTACAGGATCTTCATAAGTGATATCTTATGATAAGTTTCTTTTTCTGTGTGACTTATTTCACTTAGAATCATCGTACCTGAATCCACCCATTTTGCTGCTACTGGTCTTATGACATTGATTTCATGGCTGAGGGGTATTCCATCGTACGTAAGTACCACAATTTTTTGAACCATGTTTATATTTTCTGGGATACTTAAGGTGTATCCAAGTTGAGGTCCTTGTATGCAGTGCAGCCCTAAATTTTGGGTTGGCTCTGTCTTATTGATTTACAGTTTTCCCAAGGTATATTCCCTAGACTGGTAGTGCCCTTGGCTCTGTAGCTCTGTTCTTTACTTGTTTTAGGGAACAGAATGCACTCCTCCAGAGAGGCAGTTGGCAATTTACATCCCGCCCATCAGCATAACAAGGCTCCCTGTTCTCCAGGGCCTGTCTTGCCTTTCTTGTTCTTACACATTTTGTGGATGTCCCTTTTGACCGGTGGGAAGTGATACTTCTTTGTAGTGCAGATTTGCATTGCCCGCTTGCTTGCTTGGCCAAAAAGGGCGTATGCGTTTTCTCCTGAATATATTCAGGAGAAAACGCATACGCCATTTATGGCCAAGTGCATCATTGTCCAAGTTGTGCCCTTCTTCCTGTGCTTTAAAGGCGATTCCAACGTACCTCTTGAAATCTGTTTCCTGCTATTCTGCCTAGCTTTCAAGTCCGCCTCGTTGCCTTCCCTCAACAGATTTTTGGACGATAGTTGTCCTTTATTACTCGGCCAGTTTGTGAATTGCTGTGCCCCTGAGCTCCATTTTTCAACTCGTTTTTGGTGAGCTGACCGCAAGTCCAAAATTTTGGTTCAGGACCTATACTGGTTCCCGGTGGGTGGCTGAGAAGTTGGTTAATTCTTCTTCCTGCCGGGAAATTACAGTGATATGTGCCCGTCCAAATGCCTAACAGCTACTCTCTCATTGGTTCTCCCTCTTCCCTTTCATCCTCTGCCAAATTGGCAACCTGTGCGAACCAAGAGGTTAAAGGGGCTGTCTCTCCAAGTTGGGAGGTTGATAGTAAAGCAGACGGAAAGTCAAACCGGAGCACCAGGAGAGGGACTATTCGTTGAGTTTTAGAAACCTTTCGTATTCACAGTGTGTCCGTTCTCTAGGTTTCCCGCACATGTTATAGCTGTAGTAATATTCCCTTCAACCTGGAGAGTTCGGACCCATGGAATGGGTGCCATGCATTATTGCTTTAAAGGGTCTGCATTTGCTCACCCAATCTCACCAATCGTCTCAGTCCCAAGTGTCCCTCCTTATGCCACATCCAGCTGTCATTGTAGATAGGGTCATTCCAACTTTCATCAGAGACCCTGAAGGAATTGTAAAGAATTTCCCAGTTTTTTTGTTTTGTTTTTGAAATTCCTTTTTATAGTGGGTTTGAGCTGATTCTCGCTGCCATGTTTATGCCAGTCTAGACACACTTGATTCCCTTACGGAGACATATCAATACATAGGTTTTAAGATTCTTACTAGTCAGATATTTTCCTCTGCGGGAAATATGGGGTTTTGAGTCCCTTTCACTGAGGATGGTGTAGGTCTTGTCTATTCCATAGTTGATTTTTGGAACGGTACCTGTGCTTATATCAAACTCTGGTTTTATGCATCACCCCACCTCTCCTTCCCCCTTAAGCAGGTATAAGAGTGTTTTCTAAATGTGAGACACTGTTCTCTTTCCTAACTCAGTTCAAGTGTAGCCATGTTTACAGGATCTTCATAAGTGATATCTTATGATAAGTTTCTTTTTCTGTGTGACTTATTTCACTTAGAATCATCGTACCTGAATCCACCCATTTTGCTGCTACTGGTCTTATGACATTGATTTCATGGCTGAGGGGTATTCCATCGTACGTAAGTACCACAATTTTTTGAACCATGTTTATATTTTCTGGGATACTTAAGGTGTATCCAAGTTGAGGTCCTTGTATGCAGTGCAGCCCTAAATTTTGGGGTGGCTCTGTCTTATTGATTTTCAGTTTTCCCAAGGTATATTCCCTAGACTGGTAGTGCCCTTGGCTCTGTAGCTCTGTTCTTTACTTGTTTTAGGGAACAGAATGCACTCCTCCAGAGAGGCAGTTGGCAATTTACATCCCGCCCATCAGCATAACAAGGCTCCCTGTTCTCCAGGGCCTGTCTTGCCTTTCTTGTTCTTACACATTTTGTGGATGTCCCTTTTGACCGGTGGGAAGTGATACTTCTTTGTAGTGCAGATTTGCATTGCCCGCTTGCTTGCTTGGCCAAAAAGGGCGTATGCGTTTTCTCCTGAATATATTCAGGAGAAAACGCATACGCCCTTTTTGGCCAAGTGCATCATTGTCGTAGTTGTGCCCCTCTTCCTGTGCTTTAAAGGCGATTCCAACGTACCTCTTGAAATCTGTTTCCTGCTATTCTGCCTCGCTTTCAAGTCCGCCTCGTTGCCTTCCCTCAACAGATTTTTGGACAATAGTTGTCCTTTATTACTCGGCCTGTTTGTGAATTGCTGTGCCCCTGAGCTCCATTTTTCAACTCGTTTTTGGTGAGCTGACCGCAAGTCCAAAATTTTGGTTCAGGACCTATACTGGTTCCCGGTGGGTGGCTGAGAATTTGGTTAATTCTTATTCCTGCCGGGAAATTACAGTGATATGTGCCCGTCCAAATGCCTAACAGCTACTCTCTCATTGGTTCTCCCTCTTCCCTTTCATCCTCTGCCAAATTGGCAACCTGTGCGAACCAAGAGGTTAAAGGGGCTGTCTCTCCAAGTTGGGAGGTTGATAGTAAAGCAGACGGAAGTCAAACCGGAGCACCAGGAGAGGGACTATTCATTGAGTTTTAGAAACCTTTCGTATTCACAGTGTGTCCGTTCTCTAGGTTTCCCGCACATGTTATAGCTGTAGTAATATTCCCTTCAACCTGGAGAGTTCGGACCCATGGAATGGGTGCCATGCATTATTGCTTTAAAGGGTCTGCATTTGCTCACCCAATCTCACCAATCGTCTCAGTCCCAAGTGTCCCTCCTTATGCCACATCCAGCTGTCGTTGTAGATAGGGTCATTACAGCTTTCATCAGAGACCCTGAAGGAATTGTAAAGATTTTCCCAGTTTTTTTGTTTTGTTTTTGAAATTCCTTTTTATAGTGGGTTTGAGCTGATTCTCGCTGCCATGTTTATGCCAGTCTAGACACACTTGATTCCCTTACGGAGACATATCAATACATAGGTTTTAAGATTCTTACTAGTCAGATATTTTCCTCTGCGGGAAATATGGGGTTTTGAGTCCCTTTCACTGAGGACGGTGTAGGTCTTGTCTATTCCATAGTTGGTTTTTGGAACGGTACCTGTGCTTATATCAAACTCTGGTTTTATGCATCACCCCACCTCTCCTTCCCCCTTAAGCAGGCATACGAGTGTTTTCTAAATGTGAGACACTGTTCTCTTTCCTAACTCAGTTCAAGTGTAGCCATGTTTACAGGATCTTCATAAGTGATATCTTATGATAAGTTTCTTTTTCTCTGTGACTTATTTCACTTAGAATCATCGTACCTGAATCCACCCATTTTGCTGCTACTGGTCTTATGACATTGATTTCATGGCTGAGGGATATTCCATCGTACGTAAGTACCACAATTTTTTGAACCATTTTTATATTTCCTGGGATATTTAATGTGTACCCAAGTTGAGGTCCTTGTAAGCAGTGCAGAACTAAATTTTGGGGTGGCTCTGTCTTATTGATCTTCAGTTTTCCCAAGGTATATTCCCTAGACTGGAAGTGCCCTTGACTCTGTAGCTCTGTTGTTTACTTGTTTTAGGGAACACAATGCACTCCTCCAGAGAGGCAGTTGGCAATTTACATCCCGCCCATCAGCATAACAAGGCTCCCAGTTCTCCAGGGCCTGTCTTGCCTTTCTTGTTCTTACACATTTTGTGGATGTCACTTTTGACCGGTGGGAAGTGATACTTCTTTGTAGTGCAGATTTGCATTGCCCGCTTGCTTGCTTGGCCAAAAAGGGCGTATGCGTTTTCTCCTGAATATATTCAGGAGAAAACGCATACGCCCTTTTTGGCCAAGTGCATCATTGTCGAAGTTGTGCCCCTCTTCCTGTGCTTTAAAGGCGATTCCAACGTACCTCTTGAAATCTGTTTCCTGCTATTCTGCCTCGCTTTCAAGTCCGCCTCGTTGCCTTCCCTCAACAGATTTTTGGACGATAGTTTTCCTTTATTACACGGCCAGTTTGTGAATTGCTGTGCCCCTGAGCTCCATTTTTCAACTCGTTTTTGGTGAGCTGACCGCAAGTCCAAAATTTTGGTTCAGGACCTATACTGGTTCCCGGTGGGTGGCTGAGAATTTGGTTAATTCTTCTTCCTGCCGGGAAATTACAGTGATATATGCCCGTCCAAATGGCTAACAGCTACTCTCTCATTGGTTCTCCCTCTTCCCTTTCATCCTCTGCCAAATTGGCAACCTGTGCGAACCAAGAGGTTAAAGGGGCTGTCTCTCCAAGTTGGGAGGTTGATAGTAAAGCAGACGGAAAGTCAAACCGGAGCACCAGGAGAGGGACTATTCGTTGAGTTTTAGAAACCTTTCGTATTCACAGTGTGTCCGTTCTCTAGGTTTCCCGCACATGTTATAGCTGTAGTAATATTCCCTTCAACCTGGAGAGTTCGGACCCATGGAATGGGTGCCATGCATTATTGCTTTAAAGGGTCTGCATTTGCTCACCCAATCTCACCAATCGTCTCAGTCCCAAGTGTCCCTCCTTATGCCATATCCAGCTGTTGTTGTAGATAGGGTCATTCCAGCTTTCATCAGAGACCCTGAAGGAATTGTAAAGAATTTCCCAGTTTTTTTGTTTTGTTTTTGAAATTCCTTTTTATAGTGGGTTTGAGCTGATTCTCGCTGCCATGTTTATGCCAGTCTAGACACACTTGATTCCCTTACGGAGACATATCAATACATAGGTTTTAAGATTCTTACTAGTCAGATATTTTCCTCTGCGGGAAATATGGGGTTTTGAGTCCCTTTCACTGAGGACGGTGTAGGTCTTGTCTATTCCATAGTTGGTTTTTGGAACGGTACCTGTGCTTATATCAAACTCTGGTTTTATGCATCACCCCACCTCTCCTTCCCCCTTAAGCAGGTATAAGAGTGTTTTCTAAATGTGAGACACTGTTCTCTTTCCTAACTCAGTTCAAGTGTAGCCATGTTTACAGGATCTTCATAAGTGATATCTTATGATAAGTTTCTTTTTCTGTGTGACTTATTTCACTTAGAATCATCGTACCTGAATCCACCCATTTTGCTGCTACTGGTCTTATGACATTGATTTCATGGCTGAGGGGTATTCCATCGTACGTAAGTACCACAAATTTTTGAACCATGTTTATATTTTCTGGGATACTTAAGGTGTATCCAAGTTGAGGTCCTTGTATGCAGTGCAGCCCTAAATTTTGGGGTGGCTCTGTCTTACTGATTTTCAGTTTTCCCAAGGTATATTCCCTAGACTGGTAGTGCCCTTGGCTCTGTAGCTCTGTTCTTTACTTGTTTTAGGGAACACAATGCACTCCTCCAGAGAGGCAGTTGGCAATTTACATCCCGCCCATCAGCATAACAAGGCTCCCTGTTCTCCAGGGCCTGTCTTGCCTTTCTTGTTCTTACACATTTTTTGGATGTCCCTTTTGACCGGTGGGAAGTGATACTTCTTTGTAGTGCAGATTTGCATTGCCCGCTTGCTTGCTTGGCCAAAAAGGGCGTATGCGTTTTCTCCTGAATATATTCAGGAGAAAACGCATATGCCCTTTTTGGCCAAGTGCATCATTGTCGAAGCTGTGCCCCTCTTCCTGTGCTTTAAAGGCGATTCCAACGTACCTCTTGAAATCTGTTTCCTGCTATTCTGCCTCGCTTTCAAGTCCGCCTCGTTGCCTTCCCTCAACAGATTTTTGGACGATAGTTGTCCTTTATTACTCGGCCAGTTTGTGAATTGCCGTGCCCCTGAGCTCCATTTTTCAACTCGTTTTTGGTGAGCTGACCGCAAGTCCAAAATTTTGGTTCAGGACCTATAGTGGTTCCCGCTGGGTGGCTGAGAATTTGGTTAATTCTTCTTCCTGCTGGGAAATTACAGTGATATGTGCCCGTCCAAATGCCTAACAGCTATTGTCTCATTGGTTCTCCCTCTTCCCTTTCATCCTCTGCCAAATTGGCAACCTGTGCGAACCAAGAGGTTAAAGGGGCTGTCTCTGCAAGTTGGGAGGTTGATAGTAAAGCAGATGGAAAGTCAAACCGGAGCACCAGGAGAGGGACTGTTCGTTGAGTTTTAGAAACCTTTCGTATTCACAGTGTGTCCGTTCTGTAGGTTTCCCGCACATGTTATAGCTGTAGTAATATTCCCTTCAACCTGGAGAGTTCGGACCCATGGAATGGGTGCCATGCATTATTGCTTTAAAGGGTCTGCATTTGCTCACCCAATCTCACCAATCGTCTCAGTCCCAAGTGTCCCTCCTTATGCCACATCCAGCTGTCGTTGTAGATAGGGTCATTCCAGCTTTCATCAGTGACCCTGAAGGAATTGTAAAGAATTTCCCAGTTTTTTTGTTTTGTTTTTGAAATTCCTTTTTATAGTGGGTTTGAGCTGATTCTCGCTGCCATGTTTATGCCAGTCTAGACACACTTGATTCCCTTACGGAGACATATCAATACATAGGTTTTAAGATTCTTACTAGTCAGATATTTTCCTCTGCGGGAAATATGGGGTTTTGAGTCCCTTTCACTGAGGACGGTGTAGGTCTTGTCTATTCCATAGTTGGTTTTTGGAACGGTACCTGTGCTTATATCAAACTCTGGTTTTATGCATCACCCCACCTCTCCTTCCCCCTTAAGCAGGTATAAGAGTGTTTTCTAAATGTGAGACACTGTTCTCTTTCCTAACTCAGTTCAAGTGTAGCCATGTTTACAGGATCTTCATAAGTGATATCTTATGATAAGTTTCTTTTTCTGTGTGACTTATTTCACTTAGAATCATCGTACCTGAATCCACCCATTTTGCTGCTACTGGTCTTATGACATTGATTTCATGGCTGAGGGATATTCCATCGTACGTAAGTACCACAATTTTTTGAACCATGTTTATATTTTCTGGGATACTTAAGGTGTATCCAAGTTGAGGTCCTTGTATGCAGTGCAGCCCTAAATTTTGGGGTGGCTCTGTCTTATTGATTTTCAGTTTTCCCAAGGTATATTCCCTAGACTGGTAGTGCCCTTGGCTCTGTAGCTCTGTTCTTTACTTGTTTTAGGGAACAGAATGCACTCCTCCAGAGAGGCAGTTGGCAATTTACATCCCGCCCATCAGCATAACAAGGCTCCCTGTTCTCCAGGGCCTGTCTTGCCTTTCTTGTTCTTACACATTTTGTGGATGTCCCTTTTGACCGGTGGGAAGTGATACTTCTTTGTAGTGCAGATTTGCATTGCCCGCTTGCTTGCTTGGCCAAAAAGGGCGTATGCGTTTTCTCCTGAATATATTCAGGAGAAAACGCATACGCCCTTTTTGGCCAAGTGCATCATTGTCGTAGTTGTGCCCCTCTTCCTGTGCTTTAAAGGCGATTCCAACGTACCTCTTGAAATCTGTTTCCTGCTATTCTGCCTCGCTTTCAAGTCCGCCTCGTTGCCTTCCCTCAACAGATTTTTGGACGATAGTTGTCCTTTATTACTCGGCCAGTTTGTGAATTGCTGTGCCCCTGAGCTCCATTTTTCAACTCGTTTTTGGTGAGCTGACCGCAAGTCCAAAATTTTGGTTCAGGACCTATACTGGTTCCCGGTGGGTGGCTGAGAATTTGGTTAATTCTTCTTCCTGCCGGGAAATTACAGTGATATGTGCCCGTCCAAATGCCTAACAGCTACTCTCTCATTGGTTCTCCCTCTTCCCTTTCATCCTCTGCCAAATTGGCAACCTGTGCGAACCAACAGGTTAAAGGGGCTGTCTCTCAAAGTTGGGAGGTTGATAGTAAAGCAGACGGAAGTCAAACCGGAGCACCAGGAGAGGGACTATTCATTGAGTTTTAGAAACCTTTCGTATTCACAGTGTGTCCGTTCTCTAGGTTTCCCGCACATGTTATAGCTGTAGTAATATTCCCTTCAACCTGGAGAGTTCGGACCCATGGAATGGGTGTCATGCATTATTGCTTTAAAGGGTCTGCATTTGCTCACCCAATCTCACCAATCGTCTCAGTCCCAAGTGTCCCTCCTTATGCCACATCCAGCTGTCGTTGTAGATAGGGTCATTCCAGGTTTCATCAGAGACCCTGAAGGAATTGTAAAGAATTTCCCAGTTTTTTTGTTTTGTTTTTGAAATTCCTTTTTATAGTGGGTTTGAGCTGATTCTCGCTGCCATGTTTATGCCAGTCTAGACACACTTGATTCCCTTACGGAGACATATCAATACATAGGTTTTAAGATTCTTACTAGTCAGATATTTTCCTCTGCGGGAAATATGGGGTTTTGAGTCCCTTTCACTGAGGACGGTGTAGGTCTTGTCTATTCCATAGTTGGTTTTTGGAACGGTACCTGTGCTTATATCAAACTCTGGTTTTATGCATCACCCCACCTCTCCTTCCCCCTTAAGCAGGTATAAGAGTGTTTTCTAAATGTGAGACACTGTTCTCTTTCCTAACTCAGTTCAAGTGTAGCCATGTTTACAGGATCTTCATAAGTGATATCTTATGATAAGTTTCTTTTTCTGTGTGACTTATTTCACTTAGAATCATCGTACCTGAATCCACCCATTTTGCTGCTACTGGTCTTATGACATTGATTTCATGGCTGAGGGATATTCCATCGTACGTAAGTACCACAATTTTTTGAACCATGTTTATATTTTCTGGGATACTTAAGGTGTATCCAAGTTGAGGTCCTTGTATGCAGTGCAGCCCTAAATTTTGGGGTGGCTCTGTCTTATTGATTTTCAGTTTTCCCAAGGTATATTCCCTAGACTGGTAGTGCCCTTGGCTCTGTAGCTCTGTTCTTTACTTGTTTTAGGGAACAGAATGCACTCCTCCAGAGAGGCAGTTGGCAATTTACATCCCGCCCATCAGCATAACAAGGCTCCCAGTTCTCCAGGGCCTGTCTTGCCTTTCTTGTTCTTACACATTTTTTGGATGTCCCTTTTGACCGGTGGGAAGTGATACTTCTTTGTAGTGCAGATTTGCATTGCCCGCTTGCTTGCTTGGCCAAAAAGGGCGTATGCGTTTTCTCCTGAATATATTCAGGAGAAAACGCATACGCCCTTTTTGGCCAAGTGCATCATTGTCGAAGTTGTGCCCCTCTTCCTGTGCTTTAAAGGCGATTCCAACGTACCTCTTGAAATCTGTTTCCTGCTATTCTGCCTCGCTTTCAAGTCTGCCTCGTTGCCTTCCCTCAACAGATTTTTGGACGATAGTTGTCCTTTATTACTCGGCCAGTTTGTGAATTGCTGTGCCCCTGAGCTCCATTTTTCAACTCGTTTTTTGTGAGCTGACCGCAAGTCCAAAATTTTGGTTCAGGACCTATACTGGTTCCCGGTGGGTGGCTGAGAATTTGGTTAATTCTTCTTCCTGCCGGGAAATTACAGTGATATGTGCCCGTCCAAATGCCTAACAGCTCCTCTCTCATTGGTTCTCCCTCTACCCTTTCATCCTCTGCCAAATTGGCAACCTGTGCGAACCAAGAGGTTAAAGGGGCTGTCTCTCCAAGTTGGGAGGTTGATAGTAAAGCAGACGGAAAGTCAAACCGGAGCACCAGGAGAGGGACTATTCGTTGAGTTTTAGAAACCTTTCGTATTCACAGTGTGTCCGTTCTCTAGGTTTCCCGCACATGTTATAGCTGTAGTAATATTCCCTTCAACCTGGAGAGTTCGGACCCATGGAATGGGTGCCATGCATTATTGCTTTAAAGGGTCTGCATTTGCTCACCCAATCTCACCAATCGTCTCAGTCCCAAGTGTCACTCCTTATACCACATCCAGCTGTCGTTGTAGATAGGGTCATTCCAGCTTTCATCAGAGACCCTGAAGGAATTGTAAAGAATTTCCCAGTTTTTTTGTTTTGTTTTTGAAATTCCTTTTTATAGTGGGTTTGAGCTGATTCTCGCTGCCATGTTTATGCCAGTCTAGACACACTTGATTCCCTTACGGAGACATATCAATACATAGGTTTTAAGATTCTTACTAGTCAGATATTTTCCTCTGCGGGAAATATGGGGTTTTGAGTCCCTTTCACTGAGGACGGTGTAGGTCTTGTCTATTCCATAGTTGGTTTTTGGAACGGTACCTGTGCTTATATCAAACTCTGGTTTTATGCATCACCCCACCTCTCCTTCCCCCTTAAGCAGGTATAAGAGTGTTTTCTAAATGTGAGACACTGTTCTCTTTCCTAACTCAGTTCAAGTGTAGCCATGTTTACAGGATCTTCATAAGTGATATCTTATGATAAGTTTCTTTTTCTGTGTGACTTATTTCACTTAGAATCATCGTACCTGAAGCCACCCATTTTGCTGCTACTGGTCTTATGACATTGATTTCATGGCTGAGGGGTATTCCATCGTACGTAAGTACCACAATTTTTTGAACCATGTTTATATTTTCTGGCATACTTAAGGTGTATCCAAGTTGAGGTCCTTGTATGCAGTGCAGCCCTAAATTTTGGGGTGGCTCTGTCTTATTGATTTTCAGTTTTCCCAAGGTATATTCCCTAGACTGGTAGTGCCCTTGGCTCTGTAGCTCTGTTCTTTACTTGTTTTAGGGAACAGAATGCACTCCTCCAGAGAGGCAGTTGGCAATTTAATTCCCGCCCATCAGCATAACAAGGCTCCCTGTTCTCCAGGGCCTGTCTTGCCTTTCTTGTTCTTACACATTTTGTGGATGTCCCTTTTGACCGGTGGGAAGTGATACTTCTTTGTAGTGCAGATTTGCATTGCCCGCTTGCTTGCTTGGCCAAAAAGGGCGTATGCGTTTTCTCCTGAATATATTCAGGAGAAAACGCATACGCCCTTTTTGGCCAAGTGCATCATTGTCGAAGTTGTGCCCCTCTTCCTGTGCTTTAAAGGCGATTCCAACGTACCTCTTGAAATCTGTTTCCTGCTATTCTGCCTCGCTTTCAAGTCTGCCTCGTTGCCTTCCCTCAACAGATTTTTGGACGATAGTTGTCCTTTATTACTTGGCCAGTTTGTGAATTGCTGTGCCCCTGAGCTCCATTTTTCAACTCGTTTTTGGTGAGCTGACCGCAAGTCCAAAATTTTGGTTCAGGACCTATACTGGTTCCCGATGGGTGGCTGAGAATTTGGTTAATTCTTCTTCCTGCCGGGAAATTACAGTGATATGTGCCCGTCCAAATGCCTAACAGCTACTCTCTCATTGGTTCTCCCTCTTCCCTTTCATCCTCTGCCCAATTGGCAACCTGTGCGAACCAAGAGGTTAAAGGGGCTGTCTATCCAAGTTGGGAGGTTGATAGTAAAGCAGCCGGAAAGTCAAACCGGAGCACCAGGAGAGGGACTATGCGTTGAGTTTTAGAAACCTTTCGTATTCACAGTGTGTCCGTTCTCTAGGTTTCCCGCACATGTTATAGCTGTAGTAATATTCCCTTCAACCTGGAGAGTTCGGACCCATGGAATGGGTGCCATGCATTATTGCTTTAAAGGGACTGCATTTGCTCGCCAAATCTCACCAATCGTCTCAGTCCCAAGTGTCCCTCCTTATGCCACATCCAGCTGTCGTTGTAGATAGGGTCATTCCAGCTTTCATCAGAGACCCTGAAGGAATTGTAAAGAATTTCCCAGTTTTTTTGTTTTGTTTTTGAAATTCCTTTTTATAGTGGGTTTGAGCTGATTCTCGCTGCCATGTTTATGCCAGTCTAGACACACTTGATTCCCTTACGGAGACATATCAATACATAGGTTTTAAGATTCTTACTAGTCAGATATTTTCCTCTGCGGCAAATATGGGGTTTTGAGTCCCTTTCACTGAGGACGGTGTAGGTCTTGTCTATTCCATAGTTGGTTTTTGGAACGGTACCTGTGCTTATATCAAACTCTGGTTTTATGCATCACCCCACCTCTCCTTCCCCCTTAAGCAGGTATAAGAGTGTTTTCTAAATGTGAGACACTGTTCTCTTTCCTAACTCAGTTCAAGTGTAGCCATGTTTAGAGGATCTTCATAAGTGATATCTTATGATAAGTTTCTTTTTCTGTGTGACTTATTTCACTTAGAATCATCGTACCTGAATCCACCCATTTTGCTGCTACTGGTCTTATGACATTGATTTCATGGCTGAGGGATATTCCATCGTACGTAAGTACCACAATTTTTTGAACCATGTTTATATTTTCTGGGATACTTAAGGTGTATCCAAGTTGAGGTCCTTGTATGCAGTGCAGCCCTAAATTTTGGGGTGGCTCTGTCTTATTGATTTTCAGTTTTCCCAAGGTATATTCCCTAGACTGGTAGTGCCCTTGGCTCTGTAGCTCTGTTCTTTACTTGTTTTAGGGAACAGAATTCACTCCTCCAGAGAGGCAGTTGGCAATTTACATCCCGCCCATCAGCATAACAAGGCTCCCTGTTCTCCAGGGCCTGTCTTGCCTTTCTTGTTCTTACACATTTTGTGGATGTCCCTTTTGACCGGTGGGAAGTGATACTTCTTTGTAGTGCAGATTTGCATTGCCCGCTTGCTTGCTTGGCCAAAAAGGGCGTATGCGTTTTCTCCTGAATATATTCAGGAGAAAACGCATACGCCCTTTTTGGCCAAGTGCGTCATTGTCGAAGTTGTGCCCCTCTTCCTGTGCTTTAAAGGCGATTCCAACGTACCTCTTGAAATCTGTTTCCTGCTATTCTGCCTCACTTTCAAGTCCGCCTCGTTGCCTTCCCTCAACAGATTTTTGGACGATAGTTGTCCTTTATTACTCGGCCAGTTTGTGAATTGCTGTGCCCCTGAGCTCCATTTTTCAACTCGTTTTTGGTGAGCTGACCGCAAGTCCAAAATTTTGGTTCAGGACCTATACTGGTTCCCGATGGGTGGCTGAGAATTTGGTTAATTCTTCTTCCTGCCGGGAAATTACAGTGATATGTGCCCGTCCAAATGCCTAACAGCTACTCTCTCATTGGTTCTCCCTCTTCCCTTTCATCCTCTGCCCAATTGGCAACCTGTGCGAACCAAGAGGTTAAAGGGGCTGTCTATCCAAGTTGGGAGGTTGATAGTAAAGCAGATGGAAAGTCAAACCGGAGCACCAGGAGAGGGACTATGCGTTGAGTTTTAGAAACCTTTCGTATTCACAGTGTGTCCGTTCTCTAGGTTTCCCGTACATGTTATAGCTGTAGTAATATTCCCTTCAACCTGGAGAGTTCGGACCCATGGAATGGGTGCCATGCATTATTGCTTTAAAGGGTCTGCATTTGCTCACCCAATCTCACCAATCGTCTCAGTCCCAAGTGTCACTCCTTATACCACATCCAGCTGTCGTTGTAGATAGGGTCATTCCAGCTTTCATCAGAGACCCTGAAGGAATTGTAAAGAATTTCCCAGTTTTTTTGTTCTGTTTTTGAAATTCCTTTTTATAGTGGGTTTGAGCTGATTCTCGCTGCCATGTTTATGCCAGTCTAGACACACTTGATTCCCTTACGGAGACATATCAATACATAGGTTTTAAGATTCTTACTAGTCAGATATTTTCCTCTGCGGGAAATATGGGGTTTTGAGTCCCTTTCACTGAGGACGGTGTAGGTCTTGTCTATTCCATAGTTGGTTTTTGGAACAGTACCTGTGCTTATATCAAACTCTGGTTTTATGCATCACCCCACCTCTCCTTCCCCCTTAAGCAGGTATAAGAGTGTTTTCTAAATGTGAGACACTGTTCTCTTTCCTAACTCAGTTCAAGTGTAGCCATGTTTACAGGATCTTCATAAGTGATATCTTATGATAAGTTTCTTTTTCTGTGTGACTTATTTCACTTAGAATCATCGTACCAGAATCCACCCATTTTGCTGCTACTGGTCTTATGACATTGATTTCATGGCTGAGGGGTATTCCATCGTACGTAAGTACCACAATTTTTTGAACCATGTTTATATTTTCTGGCATACTTAAGGTGTATCCAAGTTGAGGTCCTTGTATGCAGTGCAGCCCTAAATTTTGGGGTGGCTCTGTCTTATTGATTTTCAGTTTTCCCAAGGTATATTCCCTAGACTGGTAGTGCCCTTGGCTCTGTAGCTCTGTTCTTTACTTGTTTTAGGGAACAGAATGCACTCCTCCAGAGAGGCAGTTGGCAATTTACATCCCGCCCATCAGCATAACAAGGCTCCCTGTTCTCCAGGGCCTGTCTTGCCTTTCTTGTTCTTACACATTTTGTGGATGTCCCTTTTGACCCGTGGGAAGTGATACTTCTTTGTAGTGCAGATTTGCATTGCCCGCTTGCTTGCTTGGCCAAAAAGGGCGTATGCGTTTTCTCCTGAATATATTCAGGAGAAAACGCATACGCCCTTTTTGGCCAAGTGCATCATTGTCGAAGTTGTGCCCCTCTTCCTGTGCTTTAAAGGCGATTCCAACGTACCTCTTGAAATCTGTTTCCTGCTATTCTGCCTCGCTTTCAAGTCCGCCTCGTTGCCTTCCCTCAACAGATTTTTGGACGATAGTTGTCCTTTATTACTCGGCCAGTTTGTGAATTGCTGTGCCCCTGAGCTCCATTTTTCAACTCGTTTTTTGTGAGCTGACCGCAAGTCCAAAATTTTGGTTCAGGACCTATACTGGTTCCCGGTGGGTGGCTGAGAATTTGGTTAATTCTTCTTCCTGCCTGGAAATTACAGTGATATGTGCCCGTCCAAATGCCTAACAGCTACTCTCTCATTGGTTCTCCCTCTTCCCTTTCATCCTCTGCCAAATTGGCAACCTGTGCGAACCAAGAGGTTAAAGGGGCTGTCTCTCCAAGTTGGGAGGTTGATAGTAAACCAGACGGAAGTCAAACCGGAGCACCAGGAGAAGGACTATTCATTGAGTTTTAGAAACCTTTCGTATTCACAGTGTGTCCGTTCTCTAGGTTTCCCGCACATGTTATAGCTGTAGTAATATTCCCTTCAACCTGGAGAGTTCGGACCCATGGAATGGGTGCCATGCATTATTGCTTTAAAGGGTCTGCATTTGCTCACCCAATCTCACCAATCGTCTCAGTCCCAAGTGTCCCTCCTTATGCCACATCCAGCTGTCGTTGTAGATAGGGTCATTCCAGGTTTCATCAGAGACCCTGAAGGAATTGTAAAGAATTTCCCAGTTTTCTTGTTTTGTTTTTGAAATTCCTTTTTATAGTGGGTTTGAGCTGATTCTCGCTGCCATGTTTATGCCAGTCTAGACACACTTGATTCCCTTACGGAGACATATCAATACATAGGTTTTAAGATTCTTACTAGTCAGATATTTTCCTCTGCGGGAAATATGGGGTTTTGAGTCCCTTTCACTGAGGACGGTGTAGGTCTTCTCTATCCCATAGTTGTTTTTGGAACGGTACCTGTGCTTATATCAAACTCTGGTTTTATGCATCACCCCACCTCTCCTTCCCCCTTAAGCAGGTATAAGAGTGTTTTCTAAATGTGAGACACTGTTCTCTTTCCTAACTCAGTTCAAGTGTAGCCATGTTTACAGGATCTTCATAAGTGATATTTTATGATAAGTTTCTTTTTCGTGTGACTTATTTCACTTAGAATCATCGTACCTGAATCCACCCATTTTGCTGCTACTGGTCTTATGACATTGATTTCATGGCTGAGGGATATTCCATCGTACGTAAGTACCACAATTTTTTGAACCATTTTTATATTTCCTGGGATATTTAAGGTGTACCCAAGTTGAGGTCCTTGTAAGCAGTGCAGAACTAAATTTTGGGGTGGCTCTGTCTTATTGATCTTCAGTTTTCCCAAGGTATATTCCCTAGACTGGAAGTGCCCTTGGCTCTGTAGCTCTGTTCTTTACTTGTTTTAGGGAACACAATGCACTCCTCCAGAGAGGCAGTTGGCAATTTACATCCCGCCCATCAGCATAACAAGGCTCCCTGTTCTCCAGGGCCTGTCTTGCCTTTCTTGTTCTTACACATTTTGTGGATGTCCCTTTTGACCGGTGGGAAGTGATACTTCTTTGTAGTGCAGATTTGCATTGCCCGCTTGCTTGCTTGGCCAAAAAGGGCGTATGCGTTTTCTCTTGAATATATTCAGGAGAAAACGCATACGCCCTTTTTGGCCAAGTGCATCATTGTCGAAGTTGTGCCCCTCTTCCTGTGCTTTAAAGGCGATTCCAACGTACCTCTTGAAATCTGTTTCCTGCTATTCTGCCTCGTTTTCAAGTCTGCCTCGTTGCCTTCCCTCAACAGATTTTTGGACGATAGTTGTCCTTTATTACTTGGCCAGTTTGTGAATTGCTGTGCCCCTGAGCTCCATTTTTCAACTCGTTTTTGGTGAGCTGACCGCAAGTCCAAAATTTTAGTTCAGGACCTATACTGGTTCCCGGTGGGTGGCTGAGAATTTGGTTAATTCTTCTTCCTGCCGGGAAATTACAGTGATATGTGCCCGTCCAAATGCCTAACAGCTACTCTCTCATTGGTTCTCCCTCTTCCCTTTCATTCTCTGCCCAATTGGCAACCTGTGCGAACCAAGAGGTTAAAGGGGCTGTCTATCCAAGTTGGGAGGTTGATAGTAAAGCAGATGGAAAGTCAAACCGGAGCACCAGGAGAGGGACTATGCGTTGAGTTTTAGAAACCTTTCGTATTCACAGTGTGTCCGTTCTCTAGGTTTCCCGCACATGTTATAGCTGTAGTAATATTCCCTTCAACCTGGAGAGTTCGGACCCATGGAATGGGTGCCATGCATTATTGCTTTAAAGGGACTGCATTTGCTCGCCAAATCTCACCAATCGTCTCAGTCCCAAGTGTCCCTCCTTATGCCACATCCAGCTGTCGTTGTAGATAGGGTCATTCCAGCTTTCATCAGAGACCCTGAAGGAATTGTAAAGAATTTCCCAGTTTTTTTGTTTTGTTTTTGAAATTCCTTTTTATAGTGGGTTTGAGCTGATTCTCGCTGCCATGTTTATGCCAGTCTAGACACACTTGATTCCCTTACGGAGACATATCAATACATAGGTTTTAAGATTCTTACTAGTCAGATATTTTCCTGTGCGGGAAATATGGGGTTTTGAGTCCCTTTCACTGAGGAAGGTGTAGGTCTTGTCTATTCCATAGTTGGTTTTTGGAACGGTACCTGTGCTTATATCAAACTCTGGTTTTATGCATCCCCCCACCTCTCCTTCCCCCTTAAGCAGGTATAAGAGTGTTTTCTAAATGTGAGACACTGTTCTCTTTCCTAACTCAGTTCAAGTGTAGCCATGTTTACAGGATCTTCATAAGTGATATCTTATGATAAGTTTCTTTTTCTGTGTGACTTATTTCACTTAGAATCATCGTACCTGAATCCACCCATTTTGCTGCTACTGGTCTTATGACATTGATTTCATGGCTGAGGGATATTCCATCGTACGTAAGTACCACAATTTTTTGAACCATGTTTATATTTTCTGGGATACTTAAGGTGTATCCAAGTTGAGGTCCTTGTATGCAGTGCAGCCTTAAATTTTGGGGTGGCTCTGTCTTATTGATTTTCAGTTTTCCCAAGGTATATTCCCTAGACTGGTAGTGCCCTTGGCTCTGTAGCTCTGTTCTTTACTTGTTTTAGGGAACAGAATGCACTCCTCCAGAGAGGCAGTTGGCAATTTACATCCCGCCCATCAGCATAACAAGGCTCCCTGTTCTCCAGGGCCTGTCTTGCCTTTCTTGTTCTTACACATTTTGTGGATGTCCCTTTTGACCGGTGGGAAGTGATACTTCTTTGTAGTGCAGATTTGCATTGCCCGCTTGCTTGCTTGGCCAAAAAGGGCGTATGCGTTTTCTCCTGAATATATTCAGGAGAAAACGCATACGCCCTTTTTGGCCAAGTGCGTCATTGTCGAAGTTGTGCCCCTCTTCCTGTGCTTTAAAGGCGATTCCAACGTACCTCTTGAAATATGTTTCCTGCTATTCTGCCTCACTTTCAAGTCCGCCTCGTTGCCTTCCCTCAACAGATTTTTGGACGATAGTTGTCCTTTATTACTCGGCCAGTTTGTGAATTGCTGTGCCCCTGAGCTCCATTTTTCAACTCGTTTTTGGTGAGCTGACCGCAAGTCCAAAATTTTGGTTCAGGACCTATACTGGTTCCCGGTGGGTGGCTGAGAATTTGGTTAATTCTTATTCCTGCCGGGAAATTACAGTGATATGTGCCCGTCCAAATGCCTAACAGCTACTCTCTCATTGGTTCTCCCTCTTCCCTTTCATCCTCTGCCAAATTGGCAACCTGTGCGAACCAAGAGGTTAAAGGGGCTGTCTCTCCAAGTTGGGAGGTTGATAGTAAAGCAGACGGAAAGTCAAACCGGAGCACCAGGAGAGGGACTATTCGTTGAGTTTTAGAAACCTTTCGTATTCACAGTGTGTCCGTTCTCTAGGTTTCCCGCACATGTTATAGCTGTAGTAATATTCCCTTCAACCTGGAGAGTTCGGACCCATGGAATGGGTGCCATGCATTATTGCTTTAAAGGGTCTGCATTTGCTCACCCAATCTCACCAATCGTCTCAGTCCCAAGTGTCCCTCCTTATGCCACATGCAGCTGTCATTGTAGATAGGGTCATTCCAGCTTTCCTCAGAGACCCTGAAGGAATTGTAAAGAATTTCCCAGTTTTTTTGTTTTGTTTTTGAAATTCCTTTTTATAGTGGGTTTGAGCTGATTCTCGCTGCCATGTTTATGCCAGTCTAGACACACTTGATTCCCTTACGGAGACAAATCAATACATAGGTTTTAAAATTCTTACTAGTCAGATATTTTCCTCTGCGGGAAATATGGGGTTTTGAATCCCTTTCACTGAGGAAGGTGTAGGTCTTGTCTATTCCATAGTTGGTTTTTGGAACGGTACCTGTGCTTATATCAAACTCTGGTTTTATGCATCACCCCACCTCTCCTTCCCCCTTAAGCAGGTATAAGAGTGTTTTCTAAATGTGAGACACTGTTCTCTTTCCTAACTCAGTTCAAGTGTAGCCATGTTTACAGGATCTTCATAAGTGATATCTTATGATAAGTTTCTTTTTCTGTGTGACTTATTTCACTTAGAATCATCGTACCTGAATCCACCCATTTTGCTGCTACTGGTCTTATGACATTGATTTCATGGCTGAGGGATATTCCATCGTACGTAAGTACCACAATTTTTTGAACCATGTTTATATTTTCTGGGATACTTAAGGTGTATCCAAGTTGAGGTCCTTGTATGCAGTGCAGCCCTAAATTTTGGGGTGGCTCTGTCTTATTGATTTTCAGTTTTCCCTAGGTATATTCCCTAGACTGGTAGTGCCCTTGGCTCTGTAGCTCTGTTCTTTACTTGTTTTAGGGAACAGAATGCACTCCTCCAGAGAGGCAGTTGGCAATTTACATCCCGCCCATCAGCATAACAAGGCTCCCTGTTCTCCAGGGCCTGTCTTGCCTTTCTTGTTCTTACACATTTTGTGGATGTCCCTTTTGACCGGTGGGAAGTGATACTTCTTTGTAGTGCAGATTTGCATTGCCCGCTTGCTTGCTTGGCCAAAAAGGGCGTATGCGTTTTCTCCTGAATATATTCAGGGGAAAACGCATACGCCCTTTTTGGCCAAGTGCATCATTGTCGAAGTTGTGCCCCTCTTCCTGTGCTTTAAAGGCGATTCCAACGTACCTCTTGAAATCTGTTTCCTGCTATTCTGCCTCACTTTCAAGTCCGCCTCGTTGCCTTCCCTCAACAGATTTTTGGACGATAGTTGTCCTTTATTACTCGGCCAGTTTGTGAATTGCTGTGCCCCTGAGCTCCATTTTTAAACTCGTTTTTTGTGAGCTGACCGCAAGTCCAAAATTTTGGTTCAGGACCTATACTGGTTCCCGGTGGGTGGCTGAGAATTTGGTTAATTCTTCTTCCTGCCGGGAAATTACAGTGATATGTGCCCGTCCAAATGCCTAACAGCTACTCTCTCATTGGTTCTCCCTCTTCCCTTTCATCCTCTGCCAAATTGGCAACATGTGCGAACCAAGAGGTTAAAGGGGCTGTCTCTCCAAGTTGGGAGGTTGATAGTAAAGCAGACGGAAAGTCAAACCAGAGCACCAGGAGAGGGACTATTCGTTGAGTTTTAGAAACCTTTCGTATTCACAGTGTGTCCGTTCCCTAGGTTTCCCGCACATGTTATAGCTGTAGTAATATTCCCTTCAACCTGGAGAGTTCGGACCCATGGAATGGGTGCCATGCATTATTGCTTTAAAGGGTCTGCATTTGCTCACCCAATATCACCAATCGTCTCAGTCCCAAGTGTCCCTACTTATGCCACATCCAGCTGTCATTGTAGATAGGGTCATTCCAGCTTTCATCAGAGACCCTGAAGGAATTGTAAAGAATTTCCCAGTTTTTTTGTTTTGTTTTTGAAATTCCTTTTTATAGTGCGTTTGAGCTGATTCTCGCTGCCATGTTTATGCCAGTCTAGACACACTTGATTCCCTTACGGAGACATATCAATACATAGGTTTTAAGATTGTTACTAGTCAGATATTTTCCTCTGCGGGAAATATGGGGTTTTGAGTCCCTTTCACTGAGGAAGGTGTAGGTCTTGTCTATTCCATAGTTGGTTTTTGGAACGGTACCTGTGCTTATATCAAACTCTGGTTTTATGCATCCCCCCACCTCTCCTTCCCCCTTAAGCAGGTATAAGAGTGTTTTCTAAATGTGAGACACTGTTCTCTTTCCTAACTCAGTTCAAGTGTAGCCATGTTTACAGGATCTTCATAAGTGATATCTTATGATAAGTTTCTTTTTCTGTGTGACTTATTTCACTTAGAATCATCGTACCTGAATCCACCCATTTTGCTGCTACTGGTCTTATGACATTGATTTCATGGCTGAGGGATATTCCATCGTACGTAAGTACCACAATTTTTTGAACCATGTTTATATTTTCTGGGATACTTAAGGTGTATCCAAGTTGAGGTCCTTGTATGCAGTGCAGCCCTAAATTTTGGGGTGGCTCTGTCTTATTGATTTTCAGTTTTCCCAAGGTATATTCCCTAGACTGGTAGTGCCCTTGGCTCTGTAGCTCTGTTCTTTACTTGTTTTAGGGAACAGAATGCACTCCTCCAGAGAGGCAGTTGGCAATTTACATCCCGCCCATCAGCATAACAAGGCTCCCTGTTCTCCAGGGCCTGTCTTCCCTTTCTTGTTCTTACACATTTTGTGGATGTCCCTTTTGACCGGTGGGAAGTGATACTTCTTTGTAGTGCAGATTTGCATTGCCCGCTTGCTTGCTTGGCCAAAAAGGGCGTATGCGTTTTCTCCTGAATATATTCAGGAGAAAACGCATACGCCCTTTTTGGCCAAGTGCATCATTGTCGAAGTTGTGCCCCTCTTCCTGTGCTTTAAAGGCGATTCCAACGTACCTCTTGAAATCTGTTTCCTGCTATTCTGCCTCGCTTTCAAGTCCGCCTCGTTGCCTTCCCTCAACAGATTTTTGGACGATAGGTGTCCTTTATTACTAGGCCAGTTTGTGAATTGCTGTGCCCCTGAGCTCCATTTTTCAACTCGTTTTTGGTGAGCTGACCGCAAGTCCAAAATTTTGGTTCAGGACCTATACTGGTTCCCGGTGGGTGGCTGAGAATTTGGTTAATTCTTCTTCCTGCCGGGAAATTACAGTGATATGTGCCCGTCCAAATGCCTAACAGCTACTCTCTCATTGGTTCTCCCTCTTCCCTTTCATCCTCTGCCAAATTGGCAACCTGTGCGAACCAAGAGGTTAAAGGGGCTGTCTCTCCAAGTTGGGAGGTTGATAGTAAAGCAGACGGAAAGTCAAACTGGAGCACCAGGAGAGGGACTATTCGTTGAGTTTTAGAAACCTTTCGTATTCACAGTGTGTCCGTTCTCTAGGTTTCCCGCACATGTTATAGCTGTAGTAATATTCCCTTCAACCTGGAGAGTTCGGACCCATGGAATGGGTGCCATGCATTATTGCTTTAAAGGGTCTGCATTTGCTCACCCAATCTCACCAATCGTCTCAGTCCCAAGTGTCCCTCCTTATGCCACATCCAGCTGTCGTTGTAGATAGGGTCATTCCAGCTTTCATCAGAGACCCTGAAGGAATTGTAAAGAATTTCCCAGTTTTTGTGTTTTATTTTTGAAATTCCTTTTTATAGTGGGTTTGAGCTGATTCTCGCTGCCATGTTTATGCCAGTCTAGACACACTTGATTCCCTTACGGAGACATATCAATACATAGGTTTTAAGATTCTTACTAGTCAGATATTTTCCTCTGCGGGAAATATGGGGTTTTCAGTCACTTTCACTGAGGAAGGTGTAGGTCTTGTCTATTCCATAGTTGGTTTTTGGAACGGTACCTGTGCTTATATCAAACTCTGGTTTTATGCATCACCCCACCTCTCCTTCCCCCTTAAGCAGGTATAAGAGTGTTTTCTAAATGTGAGACACTGTTCTCTTTCCTAACTCAGTTCAAGTGTAGCCATGTTTACAGGATCTTCATAAGTGATATCTTATGATAAGTTACTTTTTCTGTGTGACTTATTTCACTTAGAATCATCGTACCAGAATCCACCCATTTTGCTGCTACTGGTTTTATGACATTGATTTCATGGCTGAGGGATATTCCATCATACGTAAGTACCACAATTTTTTGAACCATGTTTATATTTTCTGGGATACTTAAGGTGTATCCAAGTTGAGGTCCTTGTATGCAGTGCAGCCCTAAATTTTGGGGTGGCTGTGTCTTATTGATTTTCAGTTTTCCCAAGGTATAGTCCCTAGACTGGTAGTGCCCTTGGCTCTGTAGCTCTGTTCTTTACTTGTTTTAGGGAACAGAATGCACTCCTCCAGAGAGGCAGTTGGCAATTTACATCCCGCCCATCAGCATAACAAGGCTCCCTGTTCTCCAGGGCCTGTCTTGCCTTTCTTGTTCTTACACATTTTGTGGATGTCCCTTTTGACCGGTGGGAAGTGATACTTCTTTGTAGTGCAGATTTGCATTGCCCGCTTGCTTGCTTGGCCAAAAAGGGCGTATGCGTTTTCTCCTGAATATATTCAGGAGAAAACGCATACGCCCTTTTTGGCCAAGTGCATCATTGTCGAAGTTGTGCCCCTCTTCCTGTGCTTTAAAGGCGATTCCAACGTACCTCTTGAAATCTGTTTCCTGCTATTCTGCCTCGCTTTCAAGTCCGCCTCGTTGCCTTCCGTCAACAGATTTTTGGACGATAGTTGTCCTTTATTACTCGGCCAGTTTGTGAATTGCTGTGTCCCTGAGCTCCATTTTTCAACTCGTTTTTGGAGAGCTGACCGCAAGTCCAAAATTTTGGTTCCGGACCTATACTGGTTCCCGGTGGGTGGCTGAGAATTTGGTTAATTCTTCTTCCTGCCGGGAAATTACAGTGATATGTGCCCGTCCAAATGCCTAACAGCTACTCTCTCATTGGTTCTCCCTCTTCCCTTTCATCCTCTGCCAAATTGGCAACCTGTGCGAACCAAGAGGTTAAAGGGGCTGTCTCTCCAAGTTGGGAGGTTGATAGTAAAGCAGCCGGAAAGTCAAACAGGAGCACCAGGAGAGGGTTTATTCTTTGAGTTTTAGAAACCTTTCGTATTCACAGTGTGTCCGTTCTCTAGGTTTCCCGCACATGTTATAGCTGTAGTAATATTCCCTTCAACCTGGAGAGTTCGGACCCATGGAATGGGTGCCATGCATTATTGCTTTAAAGGGTCTGCATTTGCTCACCCAATCTCACCAATCGTCTCAGTCCCAAGTGTCCCTCCTTATGCCACATCCAGCTGTCGTTGTAGATAGGGTCATTCCAGCTTTCATCAGAGACCCTGAAGGAATTGTAAAGAATTTCCCAGTTTTATTGTTTTGTTTTTGAAATTCCTTTTTATAGTGGGTTTGAGCTGATTCTCGCTGCCATGTTTATGCCAGTCTAGACACACTTGATTCCCTTACAGAGACATATCAATACATAGGTTTTAAGATTCTTACTAGTCAGATATTTTCCTCTGCGGGAAATATGGGGTTTTGAATCCCTTTCACTGAGGAAGGTGTAGGTCTTGTCTATTCCATAGTTGGTTTTTGGAACGGTACCTGTGCTTATATCAAACTCTGGTTTTATGCATCACCCCACCTCTCCTTCCCCCTTAAGCAGGTATAAGAGTGTTTTCTAAATGTGAGACACTGTTCTCTTTCCTAACTCAGTTCAAGTGTAGCCATGTTTACAGGATCTTCATAAGTGATATCTTATGATAAGTTTCTTTTTCTGTGTGACTTATTTCACTTAGAATCATCGTACCTGAATCCACCCATTTTGCTGCTACTGGTCTTATGACATTGATTTCATGGCTGAGGGATATTCCATCGTACGTAAGTACCACAATTTTTTGAACCATGTTTATATTTTCTGGGATACTTAAGGTGTATCCAAGTTGAGGTCCTTGTATGCAGTGCAGCCCTAAATTTTGGGGTGGCTCTGTCTTATTGATTTTCAGTTTTCCCAAGGTATATTCCCTAGACTGGTAGTGCCCTTGGCTCTGTAGCTCTGTTCTTTACTTGTTTTAGGGAACAGAAGGCACTCCTCCAGAGAGGCAGTTGGCAATTTACATCCCGCCCATCAGCATAACAAGGCTCCCTGTTCTCCAGGGCTTGTCTTGCCTTTCTTGTTCTTACACATTTTGTGGATGTCCCTTTTGACCGGTGGGAAGTGATACTTCTTTGTAGTGCAGATTTGCATTGCCCGCTTGCTTGCTTGGCCAAAAAGGGCGTATGCGTTTTCTCCTGAATATATTCAGGAGAAAACGCATACGCCCTTTTTGGCCAAGTGCGTCATTGTCGAAGTTGTGCCCCTCTTCCTGTGCTTTAAAGGCGATTCCAACGTACCTCTTGAAATCTGTTTCCTGCTATTCTGCCTCGCTTTCAAGTCCGCCTCGTTGCCTTCCCTCAACAGATTTTTGGACGATAGGTGTCCTTTATTACTCGGCCAGTTTGTGAATTGCTGTGCCCCTGAGCTCCATTTTTCAACTCGTTTTTGGTGAGCTGACCGCAAGTCCAAAATTTTGGTTCAGGACCTATACTGGTTCCCGGTGGGTGGCTGAGAATTTGGTTAATTCTTCTTCCTGCCGGGAAATTACAGTGATATGTGCCCGTCCAAATGCCTAACAGCTAGTCTCTCATTGGTTCTCCCTCTTCCCTTTCATCCTCTGCCAAATTGGCAACCTGTGCGAACCAAGAGGTTAAAGGGGCTGTCTCTCCAAGTTGGGAGGTTGATAGTAAAGCAGACGGAAAGTCAAACCGGAGCACCAGGAGAGGGACTATTCGTTGAGTTTTAGAAACCTTTCGTATTCACAGTGTGTCCGTTCTCTAGGTTTCCCGCACATGTTATAGGTGTAGTAATATTCCCTTCAACCTGGAGAGTTCGGACCCATGGAATGGGTGCCATGCATTATTGCTTTAAAGGGTCTGCATTTGCTCACCCAATCTCACCAATCGTCTCAGTCCCAAGTGTCCCTCCTTATGCCACATCCAGCTGTCGTTGTAGATAGGGTCATTCCAGCTTTCATCAGAGACCCTGAAGGAATTGTAAAGAATTTCCCAGTTTTTTTGTTTTGTTTTTGAAATTCCTTTTTATAGTGGGTTTGAGCTGATTCTCGCTGCCATGTTTATGGCAGTCTAGACACACTTGATTCCCTTACGGAGACATATCAATACATAGGTTTTAAGATTCTTACTAGTCAGATATTTTCCCCTGCGGGAAATATGGGGTTTTGAGTCCCTTTCACTGAGGAAGGTGTAGGTCTTGTCTATTCCATAGTTGGTTTTTGGAACGGTACCTGTGATTATGTCAAACTCTGGTTTTATGCATCACCCCACCTCTCCTTCCCCCTTAAGCAGGTATAAGAGTGTTTTCTAAATGTGAGACACTGTTCTCTTTCCTAACTCAGTTCAAGTGTAGCCATGTTTACAGGATCTTCATAAGTGATATCTTATGATAAGTTTCTTTTTCTGTGTGACTTATTTCACTTAGAATCATCGTACCTGAATCCACCCATTTTGCTGCTACTGGTCTTATGACATTGATTTCATGGCTGAGGGATATTCCATCGTACGTAAGTACCACAATTTTTTGAACCATGTTTATATTTTCTGGGATACTTAAGGTGTATCCAAGTTGAGGTCCTTGTATGCAGTGCAGCCCTAAATTTTGGGGTGGCTCTGTCTTATTGATTTTCAGTTTTCCCAAGGTATATTCCCTAGACTGGTAGTGCCCTTGGCTCTGTAGCTCTGTTCTTTACTTGTTTTAGGGAACAGAATGCACTCCTCCAGAGAGGCAGTTGGCAATTTACATCCCGCCCATCAGCATAACAAGGCTCCCTGTTCTCCAGGGCCTGTCTTGCCTTTCTTGTTCTTACACATTTTGTGGATGTCCCTTTTGACCGGTGGGAAGTGATACTTCTTTGTAGTGCAGATTTGCATTGCCCGCTTGCTTGCTTGGCCAAAAAGGGCGTATGCGTTTTCTTCTGAATATATTCAGGAGAAAACGCATACACCCTTTTTGGCCAAGTGCATCATTGTCGAAGTTGTGCCCCTATTCCTGTGCTTTAAAGGCGATTCCAATGTACCTCTTGAAATCTGTTTCCTGCTATTCTGCCTCGCTTTCAAGTCCGCCTCGTTGCCTTCCGTCAACAGATTTTTGGACGATAGGTGTCCTTTATTACTCGGCCAGTTTGTGAATTGCTGTGTCCCTGAGCTCCATTTTTCAACTCGTTTTTGGAGAGCTGACCGCAAGTCCAAAATTTTGGTTCCGGACCTATACTGGATCCCGGTGGGTGGCTGAGAATTTGGTTAATTCTTCTTCCTGCCGGGAAATTACAGTGATATGTGCCCATCCAAATGCCTAACAGCTACTCTCTCATTGGTTCTCCCTCTTCCCTTTCATCCTCTGCCAAATTGGCAACCTGTGCGAACCAAGAGGTTAAAGGAGCTGTCTCTCCAAGTTGGGAGGTTGATAGTAAAGCAGCCGGAAAGTCAAACCGGAGCACCAGGAGAGGGTTTATTCTTTGAGTTTTAGAAACCTTTCGTATTCACAGTGTGTCCGTTCTCTAGGTTTCCCGCACATGTTATAGCTGTAGTAATATTCCCTTCAACCTGGAGAGTTCGGACCCATGGAATGGGTGCCATGCATTATTGCTTTAAAGGGTCTGCATTTGCTCACCCAATCTCACCAATCGTCTCAGTCCCAAGTGTCCCTCCTTATGCCACATCCAGCTGTCGTTGTAGATAGGGTCATTCCAGCTTTCATCAGAGACCCTGAAGGAATTGTAAAGAATTTCCCAGTTTTTTTGTTTTGTTTTTGAAATTCCTTTTTATAGTGGGTTTGAGCTGATTCTCGCTGCCATGTTTATGCCAGTCTAGACACACTTGATTCCCTTACAGAGACATATCAATACATAGGTTTTAAGATTCTTACTAGTCAGATATTTTCCTCTGCGGGAAATATGGGGTTTTGAGTCCCTTTCACTGAGGACGGTGTAGGTCTTGTCTATTCCATAGTTGGTTTTTGGAACGGTACCTGTGCTTATATCAAACTCTGGTTTTATGCATCACCCCACCTCTCCTTCCCCCTTAAGCAGGTATAAGAGTGTTTTCTAAATGTGAGACACTGTTCTCTTTCCTAACTCAGTTCAAGTGTAGCCATGTTTACAGGATCTTCATAAGTGATATCTTATGATAAGTTTCTTTTTCTGTGTGACTTATTTCACTTAGAATCATCGTACCTGAATCCACCCATTTTGCTGCTACTGGTCTTATGACATTGATTTCATGGCTGAGGGATATTCCATCGTATGTAAGTACCACAATTTTTTGAACCATGTTTATATTTTCTGGGATACTTAAGGTGTATCCAAGTTGAGGTCCTTGTATGCAGTGCAGCCCTAAATTTTGGGGTGGCTCTGTCTTATTGATTTTCAGTTTTCCCAAGGTATATTCCCTAGACTGGTAGTGCCCTTGGCTCTGTAGCTCTGTTCTTTACTTGTTTTAGGGAACAGAATGCACTCCTCCAGAGAGGCAGTTGGCAATTTACATCCCGCCCATCAGCATAACAAGGCTCCCTGTTCTCCAGGGCCTGTCTTGCCTTTCTTGTTCTTACACATTTTGTGGATGTCCCTTTTGACCGGTGGGAAGTGATACTTCTTTGTAGTGCAGATTTGCATTGCCCGCTTGCTTGCTTGGCCAAAAAGGGCGTATGCGTTTTCTCCTGAATATATTCAGGAGAAAACGCATACGCCCTTTTTGGCCAAGTGCGTCATTGTCGAAGTTGTGCCCCTCTTCCTGTGCTTTAAAGGTGATTCCAACGTACCTCTTGAAATCTGTTTCCTGCTATTCTGCCTCGCTTTCAAGTCCGCCTCGTTGCCTTCCGTCAACAGATTTTTGGACGATAGTTGTCCTTTATTACTCGGCCAGTTTGTGAATTGCTGTGCCCCTGAGCTCCATTTTTCAACTCGTTTTTGGTGAGCTGACCGCAAGTCCAAAATTTTGGTTCAGGACTTATACTGGTTCCCGGTGGGTGGCTGAGAATTTGGTTAATTCTTCTTCCTGCCGGGAAATTACAGTGATATGTGCCCGTCCAAATGCCTAACAGCTAGTCTCTCATTGGTTCTCCCTCTTCCCTTTCATCCTCTGCCAAATTGGCAACCTGTGCGAACCAAGAGGTTAAAGGGGCTGTCTCTCCAAGTTGGGAGGTTGATAGTAAAGCAGACGGAAAGTCAAACCGGAGCACCAGGAGAGGGACTATTCGTTGAGTTTTAGAAACCTTTCGTATTCACAGTGTGTCCGTTCTCTAGGTTTCCCGCACATGTTATAGCTGTAGTAATATTCCCTTCAACCTGGAGAGTTCGGACCCATGGAATGGGTGCCATGCATTATTGCTTTAAAGGGTCTGCATTTGCTCACCCAATCTCACCAATCGTCTCAGTCCCAAGTGTCCCTCCTTATGCCACATCCAGCTGTCGTTGTAGATAGGGTCATTCCAGCTTTCATCAGAGACCCTGAAGGAATTGTAAAGAATTTCCCAGTTTTTTTGTTTTGTTTTTGAAATTCCTTTTTATAGTGGGTTTGAGCTGATTCTCGCTGCCATGTTTATGGCAGTCTAGACACACTTGATTCCCTTACGGAGACATATCAATACATAGGTTTTAAGATTCTTACTAGTCAGATATTTTCCTCTGCGGGAAATATGGGGTTTTGAGTCCCTTTCACTGAGGACGGTGTAGGTCTTGTCTATTCCATAGTTGGTTTTTGGAACGGTACCTGTGCTTATATCAAACTCTGGTTTTATGCATCACCCCACCTCTCCTTCCCCCTTAAGCAGGTATAAGAGTGTTTTCTAAATGTGAGACACTGTTCTCTTTCCTAACTCAGTTCAAGTGTAGCCATGTTTACAGGATCTTCATAAGTGATATCTTATGATAAGTTTCTTTTTCTGTGTGACTTATTTCACTTAGAATCATCGTACCTGAATCCACCCATTTTGCTGCTACTGGTCTTATGACATTGATTTCATGGCTGAGGGATATTCCATCGTACGTAAGTACCACAATTTTTTGAACCATGTTTATATTTTCTGGGATACTTAAGGTGTATCCAAGTTGAGGTCCTTGTATGCAGTGCAGCCCTAAATTTTGGGGTGGCTCTGTCTTATTGATTTTCAGTTTTCCCAAGGTATATTCCCTAGACTGGTAGTGCCCTTGGCTCTGTAGCTCTGTTCTTTACTTGTTTTAGGGAACAGAATGCACTCCTCCAGAGAGGCAGTTGGCAATTTACATCCCGCCCATCAGCATAACAAGGCTCCCTGTTCTCCAGGGCCTGTCTTGCCTTTCTTGTTCTTACACATTTTGTGGATGTCCCTTTTGACCGGTGGGAAGTGATACTTCTTTGTAGTGCAGATTTGCATTGCCCGCTTGCTTGCTTGGCCAAAAAGGGCGTATGCGTTTTCTCCTGAATATATTCAGGAGAAAACGCATACGCCCTTTTTGGCCAAGTGCATCATTGTCGAAGTTGTGCCCCTCTTCCTGTGCTTTAAAGGCGATTCCAACGTACCTCTTGAAATCTGTTTCCTGCTATTCTGCCTCGCTTTCAAGTCCGCCTCGTTGCCTTCCGTCAACAGATTTTTGGACGATAGTTGTCCTTTATTACTCGGCCAGTTTGTGAATTGCTGTGTCCCTGAGCTCCATTTTTCAACTCGTTTTTGGAGAGCTGACCGCAAGTCCAAAATTTTGGTTCCGGACCTATACTGGTTCCCGGTGGGTGGCTGAGAATTTGGTTAATTCTTCTTCCTGCCGGGAAATTACAGTGATATGTGCCCATCCAAATGCCTAACAGCTACTCTCTCATTGGTTCTCCCTCTTCCCTTTCATCCTCTGCCAAATTGGCAACCTGTGCGAACCAAGAGGTTAAAGGGGCTGTCTCTCCAAGTTGGGAGGTTGATAGTAAAGCAGATGGAAAGTCAAACCGGAGCACCAGGAGAGGGACTGTTCGTTGAGTTTTAGAAAACTTTCGTATTCACAGTGTGTCCGTTCTGTAGGTTTCCCGCACATGTTATAGCTGTAGTAATATTCCCTTCAACCTGGAGAGTTCGGACCCATGGAATGGGTGCCATGCATTATTGCTTTAAAGGGTCTGCATTTGCTCACCCAATCTCACCAATCGTCTCAGTCCCAAGTGTCCCTCCTTATGCCACATCCAGCTGTCGTTGTAGATAGGGTCATTCCAGCTTTCATCAGTGACCCTGAAGGAATTGTAAAGAATTTCCCAGTTTTTTTGTTTTGTTTTTGAAATTCCTTTTTATAGTGGGTTTGAGCTGATTCTCGCTGCCATGTTTATGCCAGTCTAGACACACTTGATTCCCTTACGGAGACATATCAATACATAGGTTTTAAGATTCTTACTAGTCAGATATTTTCCTCTGCGGGAAATATGGGGTTTTGAGTCCCTTTCACTGAGGACGGTGTAGGTCTTGTCTATTCCATAGTTGGTTTTTGGAACGGTACCTGTGCTTATATCAAACTCTGGTTTCATGCATCACCCCACCTCTCCTTCCCCCTTAAGCAGGTATAAGAGTGTTTTCTAAATGTGAGACACTGTTCTCTTTCCTAACTCAGTTCAAGTGTAGCCATGTTTACAGGATCTTCATAAGTGATATCTTATGATAAGTTTCTTTTTCTGTGTGACTTATTTCACTTAGAATCATCGTACCTGAATCCACCCATTTTGCTGCTACTGGTCTTATGACATTGATTTCATGGCTGAGGGATATTCCATCGTACGTAAGTACCACAATTTTTTGAACCATGTTTATATTTTCTGGGATACTTAAGGTGTATCCAAGTTGAGGTCCTTGTATGCAGTGCAGCCCTAAATTTTGGGGTGGCTCTGTCTTATTGATTTTCAGTTTTCCCAAGGTATATTCCCTAGACTGGTAGTGCCCTTGGCTCTGTAGCTCTGTTCTTTACTTGTTTTAGGGAACAGAATGCACTCCTCCAGAGAGGCAGTTGGCAATTTACATCCCGCCCATCAGCATAACAAGGCTCCCTGTTCTCCAGGGCCTGTCTTGCCTTTCTTGTTCTTACACATTTTGTGGATGTCCCTTTTGACCGGTGGGAAGTGATACTTCTTTGTAGTGCAGATTTGCATTGCCCGCTTGCTTGCTTGGCCAAAAAGGGCGTATGCGTTTTCTCCTGAATATATTCAGGAGAAAACGCATACGCCCTTTTTGGCCAAGTGCATCATTGTCGTAGTTGTGCCCCTCTTCCTGTGCTTTAAAGGCGATTCCAACGTACCTCTTGAAATCTGTTTCCTGCTATTCTGCCTCGCTTTCAAGTCCGCCTCGTTGCCTTCCCTCAACAGATTTTTGGACGATAGTTGTCCTTTATTACTCGGCCAGTTTGTGAATTGCTGTGCCCCTGAGCTCCATTTTTCAACTCGTTTTTGGTGAGCTGACCGCAAGTCCAAAATTTTGGTTCAGGACCTATACTGGTTCCCGGTGGGTGGCTGAGAATTTGGTTAATTCTTCTTCCTGCCGGGAAATTACAGTGATATGTGCCCGTCCAAATGCCTAACAGCTACTCTCTCATTGGTTCTCCCTCTTCCCTTTCATCCTCTGCCAAATTGGCAACCTGTGCGAACCAACAGGTTAAAGGGGCTGTCTCTCAAAGTTGGGAGGTTGATAGTAAAGCAGACGGAAGTCAAACCGGAGCACCAGGAGAGGGACTATTCATTGAGTTTTAGAAACCTTTCGTATTCACAGTGTGTCCGTTCTCTAGGTTTCCCGCACATGTTATAGCTGTAGTAATATTCCCTTCAACCTGGAGAGTTCGGACCCATGGAATGGGTGTCATGCATTATTGCTTTAAAGGGTCTGCATTTGCTAACCCAATCTCACCAATCGTCTCAGTCCCAAGTGTCCCTCCTTATGCCACATCCAGCTGTCGTTGTAGATAGGGTCATTCCAGGTTTCATCAGAGACCCTGAAGGAATTGTAAAGAATTTCCCAGTTTTTTTGTTCTGTTTTTGAAATTCCTTTTTATAGTGGGTTTGAGCTGATTCTCGCTGCCATGTTTATGCCAGTCTAGACACACTTGATTCCCTTACGGAGACATATCAATACATAGGTTTTAAGATTCTTACTAGTCAGATATTTTCCTCTGCGGGAAATATGGGGTTTTGAGTCCCTTTCACTGAGGACGGTGTAGGTCTTGTCTATTCCATAGTTGGTTTTTGGAACGGTACCTGTGCTTATATCAAACTCTGGTTTTATGCATCACCCCACCTCTCCTTCCCCCTTAAGCAGGTATAAGAGTGTTTTCTAAATGTGAGACACTGTTCTCTTTCCTAACTCAGTTCAAGTATAGCCATGTTTACAGGATCTTCATAAGTGATATCTTATGATAAGTTTCTTTTTCTGTGTGACTTATTTCACTTAGAATCATCGTACCTGAATCCACCCATTTTGCTGCTACTGGTCTTATGACATTGATTTCATGGCTGAGGGATATTCCATCGTACGTAAGTACCACAATTTTTTGAACCATGTTTATATTTTCTGGGATACTTAAGGTGTATCCAAGTTGAGGTCCTTGTATGCAGTGCAGCCCTAAATTTTGGGGTGGCTCTGTCTTATTGATTTTCAGTTTTCCCAAGGTATATTCCCTAGACTGGTAGTGCCCTTGGCTCTGTAGCTCTGTTCTTTACTTGTTTTAGGGAACAGAATGCACTCCTCCAGAGAGGCAGTTGGCAATTTACATCCCGCCCATCAGCATAACAAGGCTCCCTGTCCTCCAGGGCCTGTCTTGCCTTTCTTGTTCTTACACATTTTTTGGATGTCCCTTTTGACCGGTGGGAAGTGATACTTCTTTGTAGTGCAGATTTGCATTGCCCGCTTGCTTGCTTGGCCAAAAAGGGCGTATGCGTTTTCTCCTGAATATATTCAGGAGAAAACGCATACGCCCTTTTTGGCCAAGTGCATCATTGTCGAAGTTGTGCCCCTCTTCCTGTGCTTTAAAGGCGATTCCAACGGACCTCTTGAAATCTGTTTCCTGCTATTCTGCCTCGCTTTCAAGTCCGCCTCGTTGCCTTCCCTCAACAGATTTTTGGATGATAGTTGTCCTTTATTACTCGGCCAGTTTGTGAATTGCTGTGCCCCTGAGCTCCATTTTTCCACTCGTTTTTGGTGAGCTGACCGCAAGTCCAAAATTTTGGTTCAGGACCTATACTGGTTCCCGGTGGGTGGCTGAGAATTTGGTTAATTCTTCTTCCTGCCGGGAAATTACAGTGATATGTGCCCGTCCAAATGCTTAACAGCTACTCTATCATTGGTTCTCCCTCTTCCCTTTCATCCTCTGCCAAATTGGCAACCTGTGCGAACCAAGAGGTTAAAGGGGCTGTCTCTCCAAGTTGGGAGGTTGATAGTAAAGCAGACGGAAGTCAAACCGGAGCAACAGGAGAGGGACTATTTATTGAGTTTTAGAAACCTTTCATATTCACAGTGTGTCCGTTCTCTAGGTTTCCCGCACATGTTATAGCTGTAGTAATATTCCCTTCAACCTGGAGAGTTCGGACCCATGGAATGGGTGCCATGCATTATTGCTTTAAAGGGTCTGCATTTGCTCACCCAATCTCACCAATCGTCTCAGTCCCAAGTGTCCCTCCTTATGCCACATCCAGCTGTCATTGTAGATAGGGTCATTCCAACTTTCATCAGAGACCCTGAAGGAATTGTAAAGAATTTCCCAGTTTTTTTGTTTTGTTTTTGAAATTCCTTTTTATAGTGGGTTTGAGCTGATTCTCGCTGCCATGTTTATGCCAGTCTAGACACACTTGATTCCCTTACGGAGACATATCAATACATAGGTTTTAAGATTCTTACTAGTCAGATATTTTCCTCTGCGGGAAATATGGGGTTTTGAGTCCCTTTCACTGAGGACGGTGTAGGTCTTGTCTATTCCATAGTTGATTTTTGGAACGGTACCTGTGCTTATATCAAACTCTGGTTTTATGCATCACCCCACCTCTCCTTCCCCCTTAAGCAGGTATAAGAGTGTTTTCTAAATGTGAGACACTGTTCTCTTTCCTAACTCAGTTCAAGTGTAGCCATGTTTACAGGATCTTCATAAGTGATATCTTATGATAAGTTTCTTTTTCTGTGTGACTTATTTCACTTAGAATCATCGTACCTGAATCCACCCATTTTGCTGCTACTGGTCTTATGACATTGATTTCATGGCTGAGGGGTATTCCATCTTACGTAAGTACCACAATTTTTTGAACCATGTTTATATTTTCTGGGATACTTAAGGTGTATCCAAGTTGAGGTCCTTGTATGCAGTGCAGCCCTAAATTTTGGGTTGGCTCTGTCTTATTGATTTACAGTTTTCCCAAGGTATATTCCCTAGACTGGTAGTGCCCTTGGCTCTGTAGCTCTGTTCTTTACTTGTTTTAGGGAACAGAATGCACTCCTCCAGAGAGGCAGTTGGCAATTTACATCCCGCCCATCAGCATAACAAGGCTCCCTGTTCTCCAGGGCCTGTCTTGCCTTTCTTGTTCTTACACATTTTGTGGATGTCCCTTTTGACCGGTGGGAAGTGATACTTCTTTGTAGTGCAGATTTGCATTGCCCGCTTGCTTGCTTGGCCAAAAAGGGCGTATGCGTTTTCTCCTGAATATATTCAGGAGAAAACGCATACACCCTTTATGGCCAAGTGCATCATTGTCCAAGTTGTGCCCTTCTTCCTGTGCTTTAAAGGCGATTCCAACGTACCTCTTGAAATCTGTTTCCTGCTATTCTGCCTAGCTTTCAAGTCCGCCTCGTTGCCTTCCCTCAACAGATTTTTGGACGATAGTTGTCCTTTATTACTCGGCCAGTTTGTGAATTGCTGTGCCCCTGAGCTCCATTTTTCAACTCGTTTTTGGTGAGCTGACCGCAAGTCCAAAATTTTGGTTCAGGACCTATACTGGTTCCCGGTGGGTGGCTGAGAAGTTGGTTAATTCTTCTTCCTGCCGGGAAATTACAGTGATATGTGCCCGTCCAAATGCCTAACAGCTACTCTCTCATTGGTTCTCCCTCTTCCCTTTCATCCTCTGCCAAATTGGCAACCTGTGCGAACCAAGAGGTTAAAGGGGCTGTCTCTCCAAGTTGGGAGGTTGATAGTAAAGCAGACGGAAAGTCAAACCGGAGCACCAGGAGAGGGACTATTCGTTGAGTTTTAGAAACCTTTCGTATTCACAGTGTGTCCGTTCTCTAGGTTTCCCGCACATGTTATAGCTGTAGTAATATTCCCTTCAACCTGGAGAGTTCGGACCCATGGAATGGGTGCCATGCATTATTGCTTTAAAGGGTCTGCATTTGCTCACCCAATCTCACCAATCGTCTCAGTCCCAAGTGTCCCTCCTTATGCCACATCCAGCTGTCATTGTAGATAGGGTCATTCCAACTTTCATCAGAGACCCTGAAGGAATTGTAAAGAATTTCCCAGTTTTTTTGTTTTGTTTTTGAAATTCCTTTTTATAGTGGGTTTGAGCTGATTCTCGCTGCCATGTTTATGCCAGTCTAGACACACTTGATTCCCTTACGGAGACATATCAATACATAGGTTTTAAGATTCTTACTAGTCAGATATTTTCCTCTGCGGGAAATATGGGGTTTTGAGTCCCTTTCACTGAGGACGGTGTAGGTCTTGTCTATTCCATAGTTGATTTTTGGAACGGTACCTGTGCTTATATCAAACTCTGGTTTTATGCATCACCCCACCTCTCCTTCCCCCTTAAGCAGGTATAAGAGTGTTTTCTAAATGTGAGACACTGTTCTCTTTCCTAACTCAGTTCAAGTGTAGCCATGTTTACAGGATCTTCATAAGTGATATCTTATGATAAGTTTCTTTTTCTGTGTGACTTATTTCACTTAGAATCATCGTACCTGAATCCACCCATTTTGCTGCTACTGGTCTTATGACATTGATTTCATGGCTGAGGGGTATTCCATCGTACGTAAGTACCACAATTTTTTGAACCATGTTTATATTTTCTGGGATACTTAAGGTGTATCCAAGTTGAGGTCCTTGTATGCAGTGCAGCCCTAAATTTTGGGGTGGCTCTGTCTTATTGATTTTCAGTTTTCCCAAGGTATATTCCCTAGACTGGTAGTGCCCTTGGCTCTGTAGCTCTGTTCTTTACTTGTTTTAGGGAACAGAATGCACTCCTCCAGAGAGGCAGTTGGCAATTTACATCCCGCCCATCAGCATAACAAGGCTCCCTGTTCTCCAGGGCCTGTCTTGCCTTTCTTGTTCTTACACATTTTGTGGATGTCCCTTTTGACCGGTGGGAAGTGATACTTCTTTGTAGTGCAGATTTGCATTGCCCGCTTGCTTGCTTGGCCAAAAAGGGCGTATGCGTTTTCTCCTGAATATATTCAGGAGAAAACGCATACACCCTTTATGGCCAAGTGCATCATTGTCCAAGTTGTGCCCTTCTTCCTGTGCTTTAAAGGCGATTCCAACGTACCTCTTGAAATCTGTTTCCTGCTATTCTGCCTAGCTTTCAAGTCCGCCTCGTTGCCTTCCCTCAACAGATTTTTGGACAATAGTTGTCCTTTATTACTCGGCCTGTTTGTGAATTGCTGTGCCCCTGAGCTCCATTTTTCAACTCGTTTTTGGTGAGCTGACCGCAAGTCCAAAATTTTGGTTCAGGACCTATACTGGTTCCCGGTGGGTGGCTGAGAATTTGGTTAATTCTTATTCCTGCCGGGAAATTACAGTGATATGTGCCCGTCCAAATGCCTAACAGCTACTCTCTCATTGGTTCTCCCTCTTCCCTTTCATCCTCTGCCAAATTGGCAACCTGTGCGAACCAAGAGGTTAAAGGGGCTGTCTCTCCAAGTTGGGAGGTTGATAGTAAAGCAGACGGAAGTCAAACCGGAGCACCAGGAGAGGGACTATTCATTGAGTTTTAGAAACCTTTCGTATTCACAGTGTGTCCGTTCTCTAGGTTTCCCGCACATGTTATAGCTGTAGTAATATTCCCTTCAACCTGGAGAGTTCGGACCCATGGAATGGGTGCCATGCATTATTGCTTTAAAGGGTCTGCATTTGCTCACCCAATCTCACCAATCGTCTCAGTCCCAAGTGTCCCTCCTTATGCCACATCCAGCTGTCGTTGTAGATAGGGTCATTACAGCTTTCATCAGAGACCCTGAAGGAATTGTAAAGATTTTCCCAGTTTTTTTGTTTTGTTTTTGAAATTCCTTTTTATAGTGGGTTTGAGCTGATTCTCGCTGCCATGTTTATGCCAGTCTAGACACACTTGATTCCCTTACGGAGACATATCAATACATAGGTTTTAAGATTCTTACTAGTCAGATATTTTCCTCTGCGGGAAATATGGGGTTTTGAGTCCCTTTCACTGAGGACGGTGTAGGTCTTGTCTATTCCATAGTTGGTTTTTGGAACGGTACCTGTGCTTATATCAAACTCTGGTTTTATGCATCACCCCACCTCTCCTTCCCCCTTAAGCAGGCATACGAGTGTTTTCTAAATGTGAGACACTGTTCTCTTTCCTAACTCAGTTCAAGTGTAGCCATGTTTACAGGATCTTCATAAGTGATATCTTATGATAAGTTTCTTTTTCTCTGTGACTTATTTCACTTAGAATCATCGTACCTGAATCCACCCATTTTGCTGCTACTGGTCTTATGACATTGATTTCATGGCTGAGGGATATTCCATCGTACGTAAGTACCACAATTTTTTGAACCATTTTTATATTTCCTGGGATATTTAATGTGTACCCAAGTTGAGGTCCTTGTAAGCAGTGCAGAACTAAATTTTGGGGTGGCTCTGTCTTATTGATCTTCAGTTTTCCCAAGGTATATTCCCTAGACTGGAAGTGCCCTTGACTCTGTAGCTCTGTTGTTTACTTGTTTTAGGGAACACAATGCACTCCTCCAGAGAGGCAGTTGGCAATTTACATCCCGCCCATCAGCATAACAAGGCTCCCAGTTCTCCAGGGCCTGTCTTGCCTTTCTTGTTCTTACACATTTTGTGGATGTCACTTTTGACCGGTGGGAAGTGATACTTCTTTGTAGTGCAGATTTGCATTGCCCGCTTGCTTGCTTGGCCAAAAAGGGCGTATGCGTTTTCTCCTGAATATATTCAGGAGAAAACGCATACGCCCTTTTTGGCCAAGTGCATCATTGTCGAAGTTGTGCCCCTCTTCCTGTGCTTTAAAGGCGATTCCAACGTACCTCTTGAAATCTGTTTCCTGCTATTCTGCCTCGCTTTCAAGTCCGCCTCGTTGCCTTCCCTCAACAGATTTTTGGACGATAGTTGTCCTTTATTACTTGGCCAGTTTGTGAATTGCTGTGCCCCTGAGCTCCATTTTTCAACTCGTTTTTGGTGAGCTGACCGCAAGTCCAAAATTTTGGTTCAGGACCTATACTGGTTCCCGGTGGGTGGCTGAGAATTTGGTTAATTCTTCTTCCTGCCGGGAAATTACAGTGATATATGCCCGTCCAAATGGCTAACAGCTACTCTCTCATTGGTTCTCCCTCTTCCCTTTCATCCTCTGCCAAATTGGCAACCTGTGCGAACCAAGAGGTTAAAGGGGCTGTCTCTCCAAGTTGGGAGGTTGATAGTAAAGCAGACGGAAAGTCAAACCGGAGCACCAGGAGAGGGACTATTCGTTGAGTTTTAGAAACCTTTCGTATTCACAGTGTGTCCGTTCTCTAGGTTTCCCGCACATGTTATAGCTGTAGTAATATTCCCTTCAACCTGGAGAGTTCGGACCCATGGAATGGGTGCCATGCATTATTGCTTTAAAGGGTCTGCATTTGCTCACCCAATCTCACCAATCGTCTCAGTCCCAAGTGTCCCTCCTTATGCCATATCCAGCTGTTGTTGTAGATAGGGTCATTCCAGCTTTCATCAGAGACCCTGAAGGAATTGTAAAGAATTTCCCAGTTTTTTTGTTTTGTTTTTGAAATTCCTTTTTATAGTGGGTTTGAGCTGATTCTCGCTGCCATGTTTATGCCAGTCTAGACACACTTGATTCCCTTACGGAGACATATCAATACATAGGTTTTAAGATTCTTACTAGTCAGATATTTTCCTCTGCGGGAAATATGGGGTTTTGAGTCCCTTTCACTGAGGACGGTGTAGGTCTTGTCTATTCCATAGTTGGTTTTTGGAACGGTACCTGTGCTTATATCAAACTCTGGTTTTATGCATCACCCCACCTCTCCTTCCCCCTTAAGCAGGTATAAGAGTGTTTTCTAAATGTGAGACACTGTTCTCTTTCCTAACTCAGTTCAAGTGTAGCCATGTTTACAGGATCTTCATAAGTGATATCTTATGATAAGTTTCTTTTTCTGTGTGACTTATTTCACTTAGAATCATCGTACCTGAATCCACCCATTTTGCTGCTACTGGTCTTATGACATTGATTTCATGGCTGAGGGGTATTCCATCGTACGTAAGTACCACAAATTTTTGAACCATGTTTATATTTTCTGGGATACTTAAGGTGTATCCAAGTTGAGGTCCTTGTATGCAGTGCAGCCCTAAATTTTGGGGTGGCTCTGTCTTACTGATTTTCAGTTTTCCCAAGGTATATTCCCTAGACTGGTAGTGCCCTTGGCTCTGTAGCTCTGTTCTTTACTTGTTTTAGGGAACACAATGCACTCCTCCAGAGAGGCAGTTGGCAATTTACATCCCGCCCATCAGCATAACAAGGCTCCCTGTTCTCCAGGGCCTGTCTTGCCTTTCTTGTTCTTACACATTTTTTGGATGTCCCTTTTGACCGGTGGGAAGTGATACTTCTTTGTAGTGCAGATTTGCATTGCCCGCTTGCTTGCTTGGCCAAAAAGGGCGTATGCGTTTTCTCCTGAATATATTCAGGAGAAAACGCATATGCCCTTTTTGGCCAAGTGCATCATTGTCGAAGCTGTGCCCCTCTTCCTGTGCTTTAAAGGCGATTCCAACGTACCTCTTGAAATCTGTTTCCTGCTATTCTGCCTCGCTTTCAAGTCCGCCTCGTTGCCTTCCCTCAACAGATTTTTGGACGATAGTTGTCCTTTATTACTCGGCCAGTTTGTGAATTGCCGTGCCCCTGAGCTCCATTTTTCAACTCGTTTTTGGTGAGCTGACCGCAAGTCCAAAATTTTGGTTCAGGACCTATAGTGGTTCCCGCTGGGTGGCTGAGAATTTGGTTAATTCTTCTTCCTGCTGGGAAATTACAGTGATATGTGCCCGTCCAAATGCCTAACAGCTATTCTCTCATTGGTTCTCCCTCTTCCCTTTCATCCTCTGCCAAATTGGCAACCTGTGCGAACCAAGAGGTTAAAGGGGCTGTCTCTGCAAGTTGGGAGGTTGATAGTAAAGCAGATGGAAAGTCAAACCGGAGCACCAGGAGAGGGACTGTTCGTTGAGTTTTAGAAACCTTTCGTATTCACAGTGTGTCCGTTCTGTAGGTTTCCCGCACATGTTATAGCTGTAGTAATATTCCCTTCAACCTGGAGAGTTCGGACCCATGGAATGGGTGCCATGCATTATTGCTTTAAAGGGTCTGCATTTGCTCACCCAATCTCACCAATCGTCTCAGTCCCAAGTGTCCCTCCTTATGCCACATCCAGCTGTCGTTGTAGATAGGGTCATTCCAGCTTTCATCAGTGACCCTGAAGGAATTGTAAAGAATTTCCCAGTTTTTTTGTTTTGTTTTTGAAATTCCTTTTTATAGTGGGTTTGAGCTGATTCTCGCTGCCATGTTTATGCCAGTCTAGACACACTTGATTCCCTTACGGAGACATATCAATACATAGGTTTTAAGATTCTTACTAGTCAGATATTTTCCTCTGCGGGAAATATGGGGTTTTGAGTCCCTTTCACTGAGGACGGTGTAGGTCTTGTCTATTCCATAGTTGGTTTTTGGAACGGTACCTGTGCTTATATCAAACTCTGGTTTTATGCATCACCCCACCTCTCCTTCCCCCTTAAGCAGGTATAAGAGTGTTTTCTAAATGTGAGACACTGTTCTCTTTCCTAACTCAGTTCAAGTGTAGCCATGTTTACAGGATCTTCATAAGTGATATCTTATGATAAGTTTCTTTTTCTGTGTGACTTATTTCACTTAGAATCATCGTACCTGAATCCACCCATTTTGCTGCTACTGGTCTTATGACATTGATTTCATGGCTGAGGGATATTCCATCGTACGTAAGTACCACAATTTTTTGAACCATGTTTATATTTTCTGGGATACTTAAGGTGTATCCAAGTTGAGGTCCTTGTATGCAGTGCAGCCCTAAATTTTGGGGTGGCTCTGTCTTATTGATTTTCAGTTTTCCCAAGGTATATTCCCTAGACTGGTAGTGCCCTTGGCTCTGTAGCTCTGTTCTTTACTTGTTTTAGGGAACAGAATGCACTCCTCCAGAGAGGCAGTTGGCAATTTACATCCCGCCCATCAGCATAACAAGGCTCCCTGTTCTCCAGGGCCTGTCTTGCCTTTCTTGTTCTTACACATTTTGTGGATGTCCCTTTTGACCGGTGGGAAGTGATACTTCTTTGTAGTGCAGATTTGCATTGCCCGCTTGCTTGCTTGGCCAAAAAGGGCGTATGCGTTTTCTCCTGAATATATTCAGGAGAAAACGCATACGCCCTTTTTGGCCAAGTGCATCATTGTCGTAGTTGTGCCCCTCTTCCTGTGCTTTAAAGGCGATTCCAACGTACCTCTTGAAATCTGTTTCCTGCTATTCTGCCTCGCTTTCAAGTCCGCCTCGTTGCCTTCCCTCAACAGATTTTTGGACGATAGTTGTCCTTTATTACTCGGCCAGTTTGTGAATTGCTGTGCCCCTGAGCTCCATTTTTCAACTCGTTTTTGGTGAGCTGACCGCAAGTCCAAAATTTTGGTTCAGGACCTATACTGGTTCCCGGTGGGTGGCTGAGAATTTGGTTAATTCTTCTTCCTGCCGGGAAATTACAGTGATATGTGCCCGTCCAAATGCCTAACAGCTACTCTCTCATTGGTTCTCCCTCTTCCCTTTCATCCTCTGCCAAATTGGCAACCTGTGCGAACCAACAGGTTAAAGGGGCTGTCTCTCAAAGTTGGGAGGTTGATAGTAAAGCAGACGGAAGTCAAACCGGAGCACCAGGAGAGGGACTATTCATTGAGTTTTAGAAACCTTTCGTATTCACAGTGTGTCCGTTCTCTAGGTTTCCCGCACATGTTATAGCTGTAGTAATATTCCCTTCAACCTGGAGAGTTCGGACCCATGGAATGGGTGTCATGCATTATTGCTTTAAAGGGTCTGCATTTGCTCACCCAATCTCACCAATCGTCTCAGTCCCAAGTGTCCCTCCTTATGCCACATCCAGCTGTCGTTGTAGATAGGGTCATTCCAGGTTTCATCAGAGACCCTGAAGGAATTGTAAAGAATTTCCCAGTTTTTTTGTTTTGTTTTTGAAATTCCTTTTTATAGTGGGTTTGAGCTGATTCTCGCTGCCATGTTTATGCCAGTCTAGACACACTTGATTCCCTTACGGAGACATATCAATACATAGGTTTTAAGATTCTTACTAGTCAGATATTTTCCTCTGCGGGAAATATGGGGTTTTGAGTCCCTTTCACTGAGGACGGTGTAGGTCTTGTCTATTCCATAGTTGGTTTTTGGAACGGTACCTGTGCTTATATCAAACTCTGGTTTTATGCATCACCCCACCTCTCCTTCCCCCTTAAGCAGGTATAAGAGTGTTTTCTAAATGTGAGACACTGTTCTCTTTCCTAACTCAGTTCAAGTGTAGCCATGTTTACAGGATCTTCATAAGTGATATCTTATGATAAGTTTCTTTTTCTGTGTGACTTATTTCACTTAGAATCATCGTACCTGAATCCACCCATTTTGCTGCTACTGGTCTTATGACATTGATTTCATGGCTGAGGGATATTCCATCGTACGTAAGTACCACAATTTTTTGAACCATGTTTATATTTTCTGGGATACTTAAGGTGTATCCAAGTTGAGGTCCTTGTATGCAGTGCAGCCCTAAATTTTGGGGTGGCTCTGTCTTATTGATTTTCAGTTTTCCCAAGGTATATTCCCTAGACTGGTAGTGCCCTTGGCTCTGTAGCTCTGTTCTTTACTTGTTTTAGGGAACAGAATGCACTCCTCCAGAGAGGCAGTTGGCAATTTACATCCCGCCCATCAGCATAACAAGGCTCCCAGTTCTCCAGGGCCTGTCTTGCCTTTCTTGTTCTTACACATTTTTTGGATGTCCCTTTTGACCGGTGGGAAGTGATACTTCTTTGTAGTGCAGATTTGCATTGCCCGCTTGCTTGCTTGGCCAAAAAGGGCGTATGCGTTTTCTCCTGAATATATTCAGGAGAAAACGCATACGCCCTTTTTGGCCAAGTGCATCATTGTCGAAGTTGTGCCCCTCTTCCTGTGCTTTAAAGGCGATTCCAACGTACCTCTTGAAATCTGTTTCCTGCTATTCTGCCTCGCTTTCAAGTCTGCCTCGTTGCCTTCCCTCAACAGATTTTTGGACGATAGTTGTCCTTTATTACTCGGCCAGTTTGTGAATTGCTGTGCCCCTGAGCTCCATTTTTCAACTCGTTTTTTGTGAGCTGACCGCAAGTCCAAAATTTTGGTTCAGGACCTATACTGGTTCCCGGTGGGTGGCTGAGAATTTGGTTAATTCTTCTTCCTGCCGGGAAATTACAGTGATATGTGCCCGTCCAAATGCCTAACAGCTCCTCTCTCATTGGTTCTCCCTCTACCCTTTCATCCTCTGCCAAATTGGCAACCTGTGCGAACCAAGAGGTTAAAGGGGCTGTCTCTCCAAGTTGGGAGGTTGATAGTAAAGCAGACGGAAAGTCAAACCGGAGCACCAGGAGAGGGACTATTCGTTGAGTTTTAGAAACCTTTCGTATTCACAGTGTGTCCGTTCTCTAGGTTTCCCGCACATGTTATAGCTGTAGTAATATTCCCTTCAACCTGGAGAGTTCGGACCCATGGAATGGGTGCCATGCATTATTGCTTTAAAGGGTCTGCATTTGCTCACCCAATCTCACCAATCGTCTCAGTCCCAAGTGTCACTCCTTATACCACATCCAGCTGTCGTTGTAGATAGGGTCATTCCAGCTTTCATCAGAGACCCTGAAGGAATTGTAAAGAATTTCCCAGTTTTTTTGTTTTGTTTTTGAAATTCCTTTTTATAGTGGGTTTGAGCTGATTCTCGCTGCCATGTTTATGCCAGTCTAGACACACTTGATTCCCTTACGGAGACATATCAATACATAGGTTTTAAGATTCTTACTAGTCAGATATTTTCCTCTGCGGGAAATATGGGGTTTTGAGTCCCTTTCACTGAGGACGGTGTAGGTCTTGTCTATTCCATAGTTGGTTTTTGGAACGGTACCTGTGCTTATATCAAACTCTGGTTTTATGCATCACCCCACCTCTCCTTCCCCCTTAAGCAGGTATAAGAGTGTTTTCTAAATGTGATACACTGTTCTCTTTCCTAACTCAGTTCAAGTGTAGCCATGTTTACAGGATCTTCATAAGTGATATCTTATGATAAGTTTCTTTTTCTGTGTGACTTATTTCACTTAGAATCATCGTACCTGAAGCCACCCATTTTGCTGCTACTGGTCTTATGACATTGATTTCATGGCTGAGGGGTATTCCATCGTACGTAAGTACCACAATTTTTTGAACCATGTTTATATTTTCTGGCATACTTAAGGTGTATCCAAGTTGAGGTCCTTGTATGCAGTGCAGCCCTAAATTTTGGGGTGGCTCTGTCTTATTGATTTTCAGTTTTCCCAAGGTATATTCCCTAGACTGGTAGTGCCCTTGGCTCTGTAGCTCTGTTCTTTACTTGTTTTAGGGAACAGAATGCACTCCTCCAGAGAGGCAGTTGGCAATTTAATTCCCGCCCATCAGCATAACAAGGCTCCCTGTTCTCCAGGGCCTGTCTTGCCTTTCTTGTTCTTACACATTTTGTGGATGTCCCTTTTGACCGGTGGGAAGTGATACTTCTTTGTAGTGCAGATTTGCATTGCCCGCTTGCTTGCTTGGCCAAAAAGGGCGTATGCGTTTTCTCCTGAATATATTCAGGAGAAAACGCATACGCCCTTTTTGGCCAAGTGCATCATTGTCGAAGTTGTGCCCCTCTTCCTGTGCTTTAAAGGCGATTCCAACGTACCTCTTGAAATCTGTTTCCTGCTATTCTGCCTCGCTTTCAAGTCTGCCTCGTTGCCTTCCCTCAACAGATTTTTGGACGATAGTTGTCCTTTATTACTTGGCCAGTTTGTGAATTGCTGTGCCCCTGAGCTCCATTTTTCAACTCGTTTTTGGTGAGCTGACCGCAAGTCCAAAATTTTGGTTCAGGACCTATACTGGTTCCCGATGGGTGGCTGAGAATTTGGTTAATTCTTCTTCCTGCCGGGAAATTACAGTGATATGTGCCCGTCCAAATGCCTAACAGCTACTCTCTCATTGGTTCTCCCTCTTCCCTTTCATCCTCTGCCCAATTGGCAACCTGTGCGAACCAAGAGGTTAAAGGGGCTGTCTATCCAAGTTGGGAGGTTGATAGTAAAGCAGCCGGAAAGTCAAACCGGAGCACCAGGAGAGGGACTATGCGTTGAGTTTTAGAAACCTTTCGTATTCACAGTGTGTCCGTTCTCTAGGTTTCCCGCACATGTTATAGCTGTAGTAATATTCCCTTCAACCTGGAGAGTTCGGACCCATGGAATGGGTGCCATGCATTATTGCTTTAAAGGGACTGCATTTGCTCGCCAAATCTCACCAATCGTCTCAGTCCCAAGTGTCCCTCCTTATGCCACATCCAGCTGTCGTTGTAGATAGGGTCATTCCAGCTTTCATCAGAGACCCTGAAGGAATTGTAAAGAATTTCCCAGTTTTTTTGTTTTGTTTTTGAAATTCCTTTTTATAGTGGGTTTGAGCTGATTCTCGCTGCCATGTTTATGCCAGTCTAGACACACTTGATTCCCTTACGGAGACATATCAATACATAGGTTTTAAGATTCTTACTAGTCAGATATTTTCCTCTGCGGCAAATATGGGGTTTTGAGTCCCTTTCACTGAGGACGGTGTAGGTCTTGTCTATTCCATAGTTGGTTTTTGGAACGGTACCTGTGCTTATATCAAACTCTGGTTTTATGCATCACCCCACCTCTCCTTCCCCCTTAAGCAGGTATAAGAGTGTTTTCTAAATGTGAGACACTGTTCTCTTTCCTAACTCAGTTCAAGTGTAGCCATGTTTAGAGGATCTTCATAAGTGATATCTTATGATAAGTTTCTTTTTCTGTGTGACTTATTTCACTTAGAATCATCGTACCTGAATCCACCCATTTTGCTGCTACTGGTCTTATGACATTGATTTCATGGCTGAGGGATATTCCATCGTACGTAAGTACCACAATTTTTTGAACCATGTTTATATTTTCTGGGATACTTAAGGTGTATCCAAGTTGAGGTCCTTGTATGCAGTGCAGCCCTAAATTTTGGGGTGGCTCTGTCTTATTGATTTTCAGTTTTCCCAAGGTATATTCCCTAGACTGGTAGTGCCCTTGGCTCTGTAGCTCTGTTCTTTACTTGTTTTAGGGAACAGAATTCACTCCTCCAGAGAGGCAGTTGGCAATTTACATCCCGCCCATCAGCATAACAAGGCTCCCTGTTCTCCAGGGCCTGTCTTGCCTTTCTTGTTCTTACACATTTTGTGGATGTCCCTTTTGACCGGTGGGAAGTGATACTTCTTTGTAGTGCAGATTTGCATTGCCCGCTTGCTTGCTTGGCCAAAAAGGGCGTATGCGTTTTCTCCTGAATATATTCAGGAGAAAACGCATACGCCCTTTTTGGCCAAGTGCGTCATTGTCGAAGTTGTGCCCCTCTTCCTGTGCTTTAAAGGCGATTCCAACGTACCTCTTGAAATCTGTTTCCTGCTATTCTGCCTCACTTTCAAGTCCGCCTCGTTGCCTTCCCTCAACAGATTTTTGGACGATAGTTGTCCTTTATTACTCGGCCAGTTTGTGAATTGCTGTGCCCCTGAGCTCCATTTTTCAACTCGTTTTTGGTGAGCTGACCGCAAGTCCAAAATTTTGGTTCAGGACCTATACTGGTTCCCGATGGGTGGCTGAGAATTTGGTTAATTCTTCTTCCTGCCGGGAAATTACAGTGATATGTGCCCGTCCAAATGCCTAACAGCTACTCTCTCATTGGTTCTCCCTCTTCCCTTTCATCCTCTGCCCAATTGGCAACCTGTGCGAACCAAGAGGTTAAAGGGGCTGTCTATCCAAGTTGGGAGGTTGATAGTAAAGCAGATGGAAAGTCAAACCGGAGCACCAGGAGAGGGACTATGCGTTGAGTTTTAGAAACCTTTCGTATTCACAGTGTGTCCGTTCTCTAGGTTTCCCGTACATGTTATAGCTGTAGTAATATTCCCTTCAACCTGGAGAGTTCGGACCCATGGAATGGGTGCCATGCATTATTGCTTTAAAGGGTCTGCATTTGCTCACCCAATCTCACCAATCGTCTCAGTCCCAAGTGTCACTCCTTATACCACATCCAGCTGTCGTTGTAGATAGGGTCATTCCAGCTTTCATCAGAGACCCTGAAGGAATTGTAAAGAATTTCCCAGTTTTTTTGTTCTGTTTTTGAAATTCCTTTTTATAGTGGGTTTGAGCTGATTCTCGCTGCCATGTTTATGCCAGTCTAGACACACTTGATTCCCTTACGGAGACATATCAATACATAGGTTTTAAGATTCTTACTAGTCAGATATTTTCCTCTGCGGGAAATATGGGGTTTTGAGTCCCTTTCACTGAGGACGGTGTAGGTCTTGTCTATTCCATAGTTGGTTTTTGGAACAGTACCTGTGCTTATATCAAACTCTGGTTTTATGCATCACCCCACCTCTCCTTCCCCCTTAAGCAGGTATAAGAGTGTTTTCTAAATGTGAGACACTGTTCTCTTTCCTAACTCAGTTCAAGTGTAGCCATGTTTACAGGATCTTCATAAGTGATATCTTATGATAAGTTTCTTTTTCTGTGTGACTTATTTCACTTAGAATCATCGTACCAGAATCCACCCATTTTGCTGCTACTGGTCTTATGACATTGATTTCATGGCTGAGGGGTATTCCATCGTACGTAAGTACCACAATTTTTTGAACCATGTTTATATTTTCTGGCATACTTAAGGTGTATCCAAGTTGAGGTCCTTGTATGCAGTGCAGCCCTAAATTTTGGGGTGGCTCTGTCTTATTGATTTTCAGTTTTCCCAAGGTATATTCCCTAGACTGGTAGTGCCCTTGGCTCTGTAGCTCTGTTCTTTACTTGTTTTAGGGAACAGAATGCACTCCTCCAGAGAGGCAGTTGGCAATTTACATCCCGCCCATCAGCATAACAAGGCTCCCTGTTCTCCAGGGCCTGTCTTGCCTTTCTTGTTCTTACACATTTTGTGGATGTCCCTTTTGACCCGTGGGAAGTGATACTTCTTTGTAGTGCAGATTTGCATTGCCCGCTTGCTTGCTTGGCCAAAAAGGGCGTATGCGTTTTCTCCTGAATATATTCAGGAGAAAACGCATACGCCCTTTTTGGCCAAGTGCATCATTGTCGAAGTTGTGCCCCTCTTCCTGTGCTTTAAAGGCGATTCCAACGTACCTCTTGAAATCTGTTTCCTGCTATTCTGCCTCGCTTTCAAGTCCGCCTCGTTGCCTTCCCTCAACAGATTTTTGGACGATAGTTGTCCTTTATTACTCGGCCAGTTTGTGAATTGCTGTGCCCCTGAGCTCCATTTTTCAACTCGTTTTTTGTGAGCTGACCGCAAGTCCAAAATTTTGGTTCAGGACCTATACTGGTTCCCGGTGGGTGGCTGAGAATTTGGTTAATTCTTCTTCCTGCCTGGAAATTACAGTGATATGTGCCCGTCCAAATGCCTAACAGCTACTCTCTCATTGGTTCTCCCTCTTCCCTTTCATCCTCTGCCAAATTGGCAACCTGTGCGAACCAAGAGGTTAAAGGGGCTGTCTCTCCAAGTTGGGAGGTTGATAGTAAACCAGACGGAAGTCAAACCGGAGCACCAGGAGAAGGACTATTCATTGAGTTTTAGAAACCTTTCGTATTCACAGTGTGTCCGTTCTCTAGGTTTCCCGCACATGTTATAGCTGTAGTAATATTCCCTTCAACCTGGAGAGTTCGGACCCATGGAATGGGTGCCATGCATTATTGCTTTAAAGGGTCTGCATTTGCTCACCCAATCTCACCAATCGTCTCAGTCCCAAGTGTCCCTCCTTATGCCACATCCAGCTGTCGTTGTAGATAGGGTCATTCCAGGTTTCATCAGAGACCCTGAAGGAATTGTAAAGAATTTCCCAGTTTTCTTGTTTTGTTTTTGAAATTCCTTTTTATAGTGGGTTTGAGCTGATTCTCGCTGCCATGTTTATGCCAGTCTAGACACACTTGATTCCCTTACGGAGACATATCAATACATAGGTTTTAAGATTCTTACTAGTCAGATATTTTCCTCTGCGGGAAATATGGGGTTTTGAGTCCCTTTCACTGAGGACGGTGTAGGTCTTCTCTATCCCATAGTTGTTTTTGGAACGGTACCTGTGCTTATATCAAACTCTGGTTTTATGCATCACCCCACCTCTCCTTCCCCCTTAAGCAGGTATAAGAGTGTTTTCTAAATGTGAGACACTGTTCTCTTTCCTAACTCAGTTCAAGTGTAGCCATGTTTACAGGATCTTCATAAGTGATATTTTATGATAAGTTTCTTTTTCGTGTGACTTATTTCACTTAGAATCATCGTACCTGAATCCACCCATTTTGCTGCTACTGGTCTTATGACATTGATTTCATGGCTGAGGGATATTCCATCGTACGTAAGTACCACAATTTTTTGAACCATTTTTATATTTCCTGGGATATTTAAGGTGTACCCAAGTTGAGGTCCTTGTAAGCAGTGCAGAACTAAATTTTGGGGTGGCTCTGTCTTATTGATCTTCAGTTTTCCCAAGGTATATTCCCTAGACTGGAAGTGCCCTTGGCTCTGTAGCTCTGTTCTTTACTTGTTTTAGGGAACACAATGCACTCCTCCAGAGAGGCAGTTGGCAATTTACATCCCGCCCATCAGCATAACAAGGCTCCCTGTTCTCCAGGGCCTGTCTTGCCTTTCTTGTTCTTACACATTTTGTGGATGTCCCTTTTGACCGGTGGGAAGTGATACTTCTTTGTAGTGCAGATTTGCATTGCCCGCTTGCTTGCTTGGCCAAAAAGGGCGTATGCGTTTTCTCTTGAATATATTCAGGAGAAAACGCATACGCCCTTTTTGGCCAAGTGCATCATTGTCGAAGTTGTGCCCCTCTTCCTGTGCTTTAAAGGCGATTCCAACGTACCTCTTGAAATCTGTTTCCTGCTATTCTGCCTCGTTTTCAAGTCTGCCTCGTTGCCTTCCCTCAACAGATTTTTGGACGATAGTTGTCCTTTATTACTTGGCCAGTTTGTGAATTGCTGTGCCCCTGAGCTCCATTTTTCAACTCGTTTTTGGTGAGCTGACCGCAAGTCCAAAATTTTAGTTCAGGACCTATACTGGTTCCCGGTGGGTGGCTGAGAATTTGGTTAATTCTTCTTCCTGCCGGGAAATTACAGTGATATGTGCCCGTCCAAATGCCTAACAGCTACTCTCTCATTGGTTCTCCCTCTTCCCTTTCATTCTCTGCCCAATTGGCAACCTGTGCGAACCAAGAGGTTAAAGGGGCTGTCTATCCAAGTTGGGAGGTTGATAGTAAAGCAGATGGAAAGTCAAACCGGAGCACCAGGAGAGGGACTATGCGTTGAGTTTTAGAAACCTTTCGTATTCACAGTGTGTCCGTTCTCTAGGTTTCCCGCACATGTTATAGCTGTAGTAATATTCCCTTCAACCTGGAGAGTTCGGACCCATGGAATGGGTGCCATGCATTATTGCTTTAAAGGGACTGCATTTGCTCGCCAAATCTCACCAATCGTCTCAGTCCCAAGTGTCCCTCCTTATGCCACATCCAGCTGTCGTTGTAGATAGGGTCATTCCAGCTTTCATCAGAGACCCTGAAGGAATTGTAAAGAATTTCCCAGTTTTTTTGTTTTGTTTTTGAAATTCCTTTTTATAGTGGGTTTGAGCTGATTCTCGCTGCCATGTTTATGCCAGTCTAGACACACTTGATTCCCTTACGGAGACATATCAATACATAGGTTTTAAGATTCTTACTAGTCAGATATTTTCCTGTGCGGGAAATATGGGGTTTTGAGTCCCTTTCACTGAGGAAGGTGTAGGTCTTGTCTATTCCATAGTTGGTTTTTGGAACGGTACCTGTGCTTATATCAAACTCTGGTTTTATGCATCCCCCCACCTCTCCTTCCCCCTTAAGCAGGTATAAGAGTGTTTTCTAAATGTGAGACACTGTTCTCTTTCCTAACTCAGTTCAAGTGTAGCCATGTTTACAGGATCTTCATAAGTGATATCTTATGATAAGTTTCTTTTTCTGTGTGACTTATTTCACTTAGAATCATCGTACCTGAATCCACCCATTTTGCTGCTACTGGTCTTATGACATTGATTTCATGGCTGAGGGATATTCCATCGTACGTAAGTACCACAATTTTTTGAACCATGTTTATATTTTCTGGGATACTTAAGGTGTATCCAAGTTGAGGTCCTTGTATGCAGTGCAGCCTTAAATTTTGGGGTGGCTCTGTCTTATTGATTTTCAGTTTTCCCAAGGTATATTCCCTAGACTGGTAGTGCCCTTGGCTCTGTAGCTCTGTTCTTTACTTGTTTTAGGGAACAGAATGCACTCCTCCAGAGAGGCAGTTGGCAATTTACATCCCGCCCATCAGCATAACAAGGCTCCCTGTTCTCCAGGGCCTGTCTTGCCTTTCTTGTTCTTACACATTTTGTGGATGTCCCTTTTGACCGGTGGGAAGTGATACTTCTTTGTAGTGCAGATTTGCATTGCCCGCTTGCTTGCTTGGCCAAAAAGGGCGTATGCGTTTTCTCCTGAATATATTCAGGAGAAAACGCATACGCCCTTTTTGGCCAAGTGCGTCATTGTCGAAGTTGTGCCCCTCTTCCTGTGCTTTAAAGGCGATTCCAACGTACCTCTTGAAATATGTTTCCTGCTATTCTGCCTCACTTTCAAGTCCGCCTCGTTGCCTTCCCTCAACAGATTTTTGGACGATAGTTGTCCTTTATTACTCGGCCAGTTTGTGAATTGCTGTGCCCCTGAGCTCCATTTTTCAACTCGTTTTTGGTGAGCTGACCGCAAGTCCAAAATTTTGGTTCAGGACCTATACTGGTTCCCGGTGGGTGGCTGAGAATTTGGTCAATTCTTATTCCTGCCGGGAAATTACAGTGATATGTGCCCGTCCAAATGCCTAACAGCTACTCTCTCATTGGTTCTCCCTCTTCCCTTTCATCCTCTGCCAAATTGGCAACCTGTGCGAACCAAGAGGTTAAAGGGGCTGTCTCTCCAAGTTGGGAGGTTGATAGTAAAGCAGACGGAAAGTCAAACCGGAGCACCAGGAGAGGGACTATTCGTTGAGTTTTAGAAACCTTTCGTATTCACAGTGTGTCCGTTCTCTAGGTTTCCCGCACATGTTATAGCTGTAGTAATATTCCCTTCAACCTGGAGAGTTCGGACCCATGGAATGGGTGCCATGCATTATTGCTTTAAAGGGTCTGCATTTGCTCACCCAATCTCACCAATTGTCTCAGTCCCAAGTGTCCCTCCTTATGCCACATGCAGCTGTCATTGTAGATAGGGTCATTCCAGCTTTCATCAGAGACCCTGAAGGAATTGTAAAGAATTTCCCAGTTTTTTTGTTTTGTTTTTGAAATTCCTTTTTATAGTGGGTTTGAGCTGATTCTCGCTGCCATGTTTATGCCAGTCTAGACACACTTGATTCCCTTACGGAGACAAATCAATACATAGGTTTTAAAATTCTTACTAGTCAGATATTTTCCTCTGCGGGAAATATGGGGTTTTGAATCCCTTTCACTGAGGAAGGTGTAGGTCTTGTCTATTCCATAGTTGGTTTTTGGAACGGTACCTGTGCTTATATCAAACTCTGGTTTTATGCATCACCCCACCTCTCCTTCCCCCTTAAGCAGGTATAAGAGTGTTTTCTAAATGTGAGACACTGTTCTCTTTCCTAACTCAGTTCAAGTGTAGCCATGTTTACAGGATCTTCATAAGTGATATCTTATGATAAGTTTCTTTTTCTGTGTGACTTATTTCACTTAGAATCATCGTACCTGAATCCACCCATTTTGCTGCTACTGGTCTTATGACATTGATTTCATGGCTGAGGGATATTCCATCGTACGTAAGTACCACAATTTTTTGAACCATGTTTATATTTTCTGGGATACTTAAGGTGTATCCAAGTTGAGGTCCTTGTATGCAGTGCAGCCCTAAATTTTGGGGTGGCTCTGTCTTATTGATTTTCAGTTTTCCCAAGGTATATTCCCTAGACTGGTAGTGCCCTTGGCTCTGTAGCTCTGTTCTTTACTTGTTTTAGGGAACAGAATGCACTCCTCCAGAGAGGCAGTTGGCAATTTACATCCCGCCCATCAGCATAACAAGGCTCCCTGTTCTCCAGGGCCTGTCTTGCCTTTCTTGTTCTTACACATTTTGTGGATGTCCCTTTTGACCGGTGGGAAGTGATACTTCTTTGTAGTGCAGATTTGCATTGCCCGCTTGCTTGCTTGGCCAAAAAGGGCGTATGCGTTTTCTCCTGAATATATTCAGGGGAAAACGCATACGCCCTTTTTGGCCAAGTGCATCATTGTCGAAGTTGTGCCCCTCTTCCTGTGCTTTAAAGGCGATTCCAACGTACCTCTTGAAATCTGTTTCCTGCTATTCTGCCTCACTTTCAAGTCCGCCTCGTTGCCTTCCCTCAACAGATTTTTGGACGATAGTTGTCCTTTATTACTCGGCCAGTTTGTGAATTGCTGTGCCCCTGAGCTCCATTTTTAAACTCGTTTTTTGTGAGCTGACCGCAAGTCCAAAATTTTGGTTCAGGACCTATACTGGTTCCCGGTGGGTGGCTGAGAATTTGGTTAATTCTTCTTCCTGCCGGGAAATTACAGTGATATGTGCCCGTCCAAATGCCTAACAGCTACTCTCTCATTGGTTCTCCCTCTTCCCTTTCATCCTCTGCCAAATTGGCAACCTGTGCGAACCAAGAGGTTAAAGGGGCTGTCTCTCCAAGTTGGGAGGTTGATAGTAAAGCAGACGGAAAGTCAAACCAGAGCACCAGGAGAGGGACTATTCGTTGAGTTTTAGAAACCTTTCGTATTCACAGTGTGTCCGTTCCCTAGGTTTCCCGCACATGTTATAGCTGTAGTAATATTCCCTTCAACCTGGAGAGTTCGGACCCATGGAATGGGTGCCATGCATTATTGCTTTAAAGGGTCTGCATTTGCTCACCCAATATCACCAATCGTCTCAGTCCCAAGTGTCCCTACTTATGCCACATCCAGCTGTCATTGTAGATAGGGTCATTCCAGCTTTCATCAGAGACCCTGAAGGAATTGTAAAGAATTTCCCAGTTTTTTTGTTTTGTTTTTGAAATTCCTTTTTATAGTGCGTTTGAGCTGATTCTCGCTGCCATGTTTATGCCAGTCTAGACACACTTGATTCCCTTACGGAGACATATCAATACATAGGTTTTAAGATTCTTACTAGTCAGATATTTTCCTCTGCGGGAAATATGGGGTTTTGAGTCCCTTTCACTGAGGAAGGTGTAGGTCTTGTCTATTCCATAGTTGGTTTTTGGAACGGTACCTGTGCTTATATCAAACTCTGGTTTTATGCATCCCCCCACCTCTCCTTCCCCCTTAAGCAGGTATAAGAGTGTTTTCTAAATGTGAGACACTGTTCTCTTTCCTAACTCAGTTCAAGTGTAGCCATGTTTACAGGATCTTCATAAGTGATATCTTATGATAAGTTTCTTTTTCTGTGTGACTTATTTCACTTAGAATCATCGTACCTGAATCCACCCATTTTGCTGCTACTGGTCTTATGACATTGATTTCATGGCTGAGGGATATTCCATCGTACGTAAGTACCACAATTTTTTGAACCATGTTTATATTTTCTGGGATACTTAAGGTGTATCCAAGTTGAGGTCCTTGTATGCAGTGCAGCCCTAAATTTTGGGGTGGCTCTGTCTTATTGATTTTCAGTTTTCCCAAGGTATATTCCCTAGACTGGTAGTGCCCTTGGCTCTGTAGCTCTGTTCTTTACTTGTTTTAGGGAACAGAATGCACTCCTCCAGAGAGGCAGTTGGCAATTTACATCCCGCCCATCAGCATAACAAGGCTCCCTGTTCTCCAGGGCCTGTCTTCCCTTTCTTGTTCTTACACATTTTGTGGATGTCCCTTTTGACCGGTGGGAAGTGATACTTCTTTGTAGTGCAGATTTGCATTGCCCGCTTGCTTGCTTGGCCAAAAAGGGCGTATGCGTTTTCTCCTGAATATATTCAGGAGAAAACGCATACGCCCTTTTTGGCCAAGTGCATCATTGTCGAAGTTGTGCCCCTCTTCCTGTGCTTTAAAGGCGATTCCAACGTACCTCTTGAAATCTGTTTCCTGCTATTCTGCCTCGCTTTCAAGTCCGCCTCGTTGCCTTCCCTCAACAGATTTTTGGACGATAGGTGTCCTTTATTACTAGGCCAGTTTGTGAATTGCTGTGCCCCTGAGCTCCATTTTTCAACTCGTTTTTGGTGAGCTGACCGCAAGTCCAAAATTTTGGTTCAGGACCTATACTGGTTCCCGGTGGGTGGCTGAGAATTTGGTTAATTCTTCTTCCTGCCGGGAAATTACAGTGATATGTGCCCGTCCAAATGCCTAACAGCTACTCTCTCATTGGTTCTCCCTCTTCCCTTTCATCCTCTGCCAAATTGGCAACCTGTGCGAACCAAGAGGTTAAAGGGGCTGTCTCTCCAAGTTGGGAGGTTGATAGTAAAGCAGACGGAAAGTCAAACTGGAGCACCAGGAGAGGGACTATTCGTTGAGTTTTAGAAACCTTTCGTATTCACAGTGTGTCCGTTCTCTAGGTTTCCCGCACATGTTATAGCTGTAGTAATATTCCCTTCAACCTGGAGAGTTCGGACCCATGGAATGGGTGCCATGCATTATTGCTTTAAAGGGTCTGCATTTGCTCACCCAATCTCACCAATCGTCTCAGTCCCAAGTGTCCCTCCTTATGCCACATCCAGCTGTCGTTGTAGATAGGGTCATTCCAGCTTTCATCAGAGACCCTGAAGGAATTGTAAAGAATTTCCCAGTTTTTGTGTTTTATTTTTGAAATTCCTTTCTATAGTGGGTTTGAGCTGATTCTCGCTGCCATGTTTATGCCAGTCTAGACACACTTGATTCCCTTACGGAGACATATCAATACATAGGTTTTAAGATTCTTAGTAGTCAGATATATTCTTCTCCTGGAAATATGGGGTTTTGAGTCCCTTTCACTGAGGAAGGTGTAGGTCTTGTCTATTCCATAGTTGGTTTTTGGAACGGTACCTGTGCTTATATCAAACTCTGGTTTTATGCATCACCCCACCTCTCCTTCCCCCTTAAGCAGGTATAAGAGTGTTTTCTAAATGTGAGACACTGTTCTCTTTCCTAACTCAGTTCAAGTGTAGCCATGTTTACAGGATCTTCATAAGTGATATCTTATGATAAGTTTCTTTTTCTGTGTGACTTATTTCACTTAGAATCATCGTACCAGAATCCACCCATTTTGCTGCTACTGGTCTTATGACATTGATTTCATGGCTGAGGGATATTCCATCGTACGTAAGTACCACAATTTTTTGAACCATGTTTATATTTTCTGGGATACTTAAGGTGTATCCAAGTTGAGGTCCTTGTATGCAGTGCAGCCCTAAATATTGGGGTGGCTGTGTCTTATTGATTTTCAGTTTTCCCAAGGTATAGTCCCTAGACTGGTAGTGCCCTTGGCTCTGTAGCTCTGTTCTTTACTTGTTTTAGGGAACAGAATGCACTCCTCCAGAGAGGCAGTTGGCAATTTACATCCCGCCCATCAGCATAACAAGGCTCCCTGTTCTCCAGGGCCTGTCTTGCCTTTCTTGTTCTTACACATTTTGTGGATGTCCCTTTTGACCGGTGGGAAGTGATACTTCTTTGTAGTGCAGATTTGCATTGCCCGCTTGCTTGCTTGGCCAAAAAGGGCGTATGCGTTTTCTCCTGAATATATTCAGGAGAAAACGCATACGCCCTTTTTGGCCAAGTGCATCATTGTCGAAGTTGTGCCCCTCTTCCTGTGCTTTAAAGGCGATTCCAACGTACCTCTTGAAATCTGTTTCCTGCTATTCTGCCTCGCTTTCAAGTCCGCCTCGTTGCCTTCCGTCAACAGATTTTTGGACGATAGTTGTCCTTTATTACTCGGCCAGTTTGTGAATTGCTGTGTCCCTGAGCTCCATTTTTCAACTCGTTTTTGGAGAGCTGACCGCAAGTCCAAAATTTTGGTTCCGGACCTATACTGGTTCCCGGTGGGTGGCTGAGAATTTGGTTAATTCTTCTTCCTGCCGGGAAATTACAGTGATATGTGCCCGTCCAAATGCCTAACAGCTACTCTCTCATTGGTTCTCCCTCTTCCCTTTCATCCTCTGCCAAATTGGCAACCTGTGCGAACCAAGAGGTTAAAGGGGCTGTCTCTCCAAGTTGGGAGGTTGATAGTAAAGCAGCCGGAAAGTCAAACAGGAGCACCAGGAGAGGGTTTATTCTTTGAGTTTTAGAAACCTTTCGTATTCACAGTGTGTCCGTTCTCTAGGTTTCCCGCACATGTTATAGCTGTAGTAATATTCCCTTCAACCTGGAGAGTTCGGACCCATGGAATGGGTGCCATGCATTATTGCTTTAAAGGGTCTGCATTTGCTCACCCAATCTCACCAATCGTCTCAGTCCCAAGTGTCCCTCCTTATGCCACATCCAGCTGTCGTTGTAGATAGGGTCATTCCAGCTTTCATCAGAGACCCTGAAGGAATTGTAAAGAATTTCCCAGTTTTATTGTTTTGTTTTTGAAATTCCTTTTTATAGTGGGTTTGAGCTGATTCTCGCTGCCATGTTTATGCCAGTCTAGACACACTTGATTCCCTTACAGAGACATATCAATACATAGGTTTTAAGATTCTTACTAGTCAGATATTTTCCTCTGCGGGAAATATGGGGTTTTGAATCCCTTTCACTGAGGAAGGTGTAGGTCTTGTCTATTCCATAGTTGGTTTTTGGAACGGTACCTGTGCTTATATCAAACTCTGGTTTTATGCATCACCCCACCTCTCCTTCCCCCTTAAGCAGGTATAAGAGTGTTTTCTAAATGTGAGACACTGTTCTCTTTCCTAACTCAGTTCAAGTGTAGCCATGTTTACAGGATCTTCATAAGTGATATCTTATGATAAGTTTCTTTTTCTGTGTGACTTATTTCACTTAGAATCATCGTACCTGAATCCACCCATTTTGCTGCTACTGGTCTTATGACATTGATTTCATGGCTGAGGGATATTCCATCGTACGTAAGTACCACAATTTTTTGAACCATGTTTATATTTTCTGGGATACTTAAGGTGTATCCAAGTTGAGGTCCTTGTATGCAGTGCAGCCCTAAATTTTGGGGTGGCTCTGTCTTATTGATTTTCAGTTTTCCCAAGGTATATTCCCTAGACTGGTAGTGCCCTTGGCTCTGTAGCTCTGTTCTTTACTTGTTTTAGGGAACAGAAGGCACTCCTCCAGAGAGGCAGTTGGCAATTTACATCCCGCCCATCAGCATAACAAGGCTCCCTGTTCTCCAGGGCCTGTCTTGCCTTTCTTGTTCTTACACATTTTGTGGATGTCCCTTTTGACCGGTGGGAAGTGATACTTCTTTGTAGTGCAGATTTGCATTGCCCGCTTGCTTGCTTGGCCAAAAAGGGCGTATGCGTTTTCTCCTGAATATATTCAGGAGAAAACGCATACGCCCTTTTTGGCCAAGTGCGTCATTGTCGAAGTTGTGCCCCTCTTCCTGTGCTTTAAAGGCGATTCCAACGTACCTCTTGAAATCTGTTTCCTGCTATTCTGCCTCGCTTTCAAGTCCGCCTCGTTGCCTTCCCTCAACAGATTTTTGGACGATAGGTGTCCTTTATTACTCGGCCAGTTTGTGAATTGCTGTGCCCCTGAGCTCCATTTTTCAACTCGTTTTTGGTGAGCTGACCGCAAGTCCAAAATTTTGGTTCAGGACCTATACTGGTTCCCGGTGGGTGGCTGAGAATTTGGTTAATTCTTCTTCCTGCCGGGAAATTACAGTGATATGTGCCCGTCCAAATGCCTAACAGCTAGTCTCTCATTGGTTCTCCCTCTTCCCTTTCATCCTCTGCCAAATTGGCAACCTGTGCGAACCAAGAGGTTAAAGGGGCTGTCTCTCCAAGTTGGGAGGTTGATAGTAAAGCAGACGGAAAGTCAAACCGGAGCACCAGGAGAGGGACTATTCGTTGAGTTTTAGAAACCTTTCGTATTCACAGTGTGTCCGTTCTCTAGGTTTCCCGCACATGTTATAGGTGTAGTAATATTCCCTTCAACCTGGAGAGTTCGGACCCATGGAATGGGTGCCATGCATTATTGCTTTAAAGGGTCTGCATTTGCTCACCCAATCTCACCAATCGTCTCAGTCCCAAGTGTCCCTCCTTATGCCACATCCAGCTGTCGTTGTAGATAGGGTCATTCCAGCTTTCATCAGAGACCCTGAAGGAATTGTAAAGAATTTCCCAGTTTTTTTGTTTTGTTTTTGAAATTCCTTTTTATAGTGGGTTTGAGCTGATTCTCGCTGCCATGTTTATGGCAGTCTAGACACACTTGATTCCCTTACGGAGACATATCAATACATAGGTTTTAAGATTCTTACTAGTCAGATATTTTCCCCTGCGGGAAATATGGGGTTTTGAGTCCCTTTCACTGAGGAAGGTGTAGGTCTTGTCTATTCCATAGTTGGTTTTTGGAACGGTACCTGTGATTATGTCAAACTCTGGTTTTATGCATCACCCCACCTCTCCTTCCCCCTTAAGCAGGTATAAGAGTGTTTTCTAAATGTGAGACACTGTTCTCTTTCCTAACTCAGTTCAAGTGTAGCCATGTTTACAGGATCTTCATAAGTGATATCTTATGATAAGTTTCTTTTTCTGTGTGACTTATTTCACTTAGAATCATCGTACCTGAATCCACCCATTTTGCTGCTACTGGTCTTATGACATTGATTTCATGGCTGAGGGATATTCCATCGTACGTAAGTACCACAATTTTTTGAACCATGTTTATATTTTCTGGGATACTTAAGGTGTATCCAAGTTGAGGTCCTTGTATGCAGTGCAGCCCTAAATTTTGGGGTGGCTCTGTCTTATTGATTTTCAGTTTTCCCAAGGTATATTCCCTAGACTGGTAGTGCCCTTGGCTCTGTAGCTCTGTTCTTTACTTGTTTTAGGGAACAGAATGCACTCCTCCAGAGAGGCAGTTGGCAATTTACATCCCGCCCATCAGCATAACAAGGCTCCCTGTTCTCCAGGGCCTGTCTTGCCTTTCTTGTTCTTACACATTTTGTGGATGTCCCTTTTGACCGGTGGGAAGTGATACTTCTTTGTAGTGCAGATTTGCATTGCCCGCTTGCTTGCTTGGCCAAAAAGGGCGTATGCGTTTTCTTCTGAATATATTCAGGAGAAAACGCATACACCCTTTTTGGCCAAGTGCATCATTGTCGAAGTTGTGCCCCTATTCCTGTGCTTTAAAGGCGATTCCAATGTACCTCTTGAAATCTGTTTCCTGCTATTCTGCCTCGCTTTCAAGTCCGCCTCGTTGCCTTCCGTCAACAGATTTTTGGACGATAGGTGTCCTTTATTACTCGGCCAGTTTGTGAATTGCTGTGTCCCTGAGCTCCATTTTTCAACTCGTTTTTGGAGAGCTGACCGCAAGTCCAAAATTTTGGTTCCGGACCTATACTGGATCCCGGTGGGTGGCTGAGAATTTGGTTAATTCTTCTTCCTGCCGGGAAATTACAGTGATATGTGCCCATCCAAATGCCTAACAGCTCCTCTCTCATTGGTTCTCCCTCTTCCCTTTCATCCTCTGCCAAATTGGCAACCTGTGCGAACCAAGAGGTTAAAGGAGCTGTCTCTCCAAGTTGGGAGGTTGATAGTAAAGCAGCCGGAAAGTCAAACCGGAGCACCAGGAGAGGGTTTATTCTTTGAGTTTTAGAAACCTTTCGTATTCACAGTGTGTCCGTTCTCTAGGTTTCCCGCACATGTTATAGCTGTAGTAATATTCCCTTCAACCTGGAGAGTTCGGACCCATGGAATGGGTGCCATGCATTATTGCTTTAAAGGGTCTGCATTTGCTCACCCAATCTCACCAATCGTCTCAGTCCCAAGTGTCCCTCCTTATGCCACATCCAGCTGTCGTTGTAGATAGGGTCATTCCAGCTTTCATCAGAGACCCTGAAGGAATTGTAAAGAATTTCCCAGTTTTTTTGTTTTGTTTTTGAAATTCCTTTTTATAGTGGGTTTGAGCTGATTCTCGCTGCCATGTTTATGCCAGTCTAGACACACTTGATTCCCTTACAGAGACATATCAATACATAGGTTTTAAGATTCTTACTAGTCAGATATTTTCCTCTGCGGGAAATATGGGGTTTTGAGTCCCTTTCACTGAGGACGGTGTAGGTCTTGTCTATTCCATAGTTGGTTTTTGGAACGGTACCTGTGCTTATATCAAACTCTGGTTTTATGCATCACCCCACCTCTCCTTCCCCCTTAAGCAGGTATAAGAGTGTTTTCTAAATGTGAGACACTGTTCTCTTTCCTAACTCAGTTCAAGTGTAGCCATGTTTACAGGATCTTCATAAGTGATATCTTATGATAAGTTTCTTTTTCTGTGTGACTTATTTCACTTAGAATCATCGTACCTGAATCCACCCATTTTGCTGCTACTGGTCTTATGACATTGATTTCATGGCTGAGGGATATTCCATCGTATGTAAGTACCACAATTTTTTGAACCATGTTTATATTTTCTGGGATACTTAAGGTGTATCCAAGTTGAGGTCCTTGTATGCAGTGCAGCCCTAAATTTTGGGGTGGCTCTGTCTTATTGATTTTCAGTTTTCCCAAGGTATATTCCCTAGACTGGTAGTGCCCTTGGCTCTGTAGCTCTGTTCTTTACTTGTTTTAGGGAACAGAATGCACTCCTCCAGAGAGGCAGTTGGCAATTTACATCCCGCCCATCAGCATAACAAGGCTCCCTGTTCTCCAGGGCCTGTCTTGCCTTTCTTGTTCTTACACATTTTGTGGATGTCCCTTTTGACCGGTGGGAAGTGATACTTCTTTGTAGTGCAGATTTGCATTGCCCGCTTGCTTGCTTGGCCAAAAAGGGCGTATGCGTTTTCTCCTGAATATATTCAGGAGAAAACGCATACGCCCTTTTTGGCCAAGTGCGTCATTGTCGAAGTTGTGCCCCTCTTCCTGTGCTTTAAAGGTGATTCCAACGTACCTCTTGAAATCTGTTTCCTGCTATTCTGCCTCGCTTTCAAGTCCGCCTCGTTGCCTTCCGTCAACAGATTTTTGGACGATAGTTGTCCTTTATTACTCGGCCAGTTTGTGAATTGCTGTGCCCCTGAGCTCCATTTTTCAACTCGTTTTTGGTGAGCTGACCGCAAGTCCAAAATTTTGGTTCAGGACTTATACTGGTTCCCGGTGGGTGGCTGAGAATTTGGTTAATTCTTCTTCCTGCCGGGAAATTACAGTGATATGTGCCCGTCCAAATGCCTAACAGCTAGTCTCTCATTGGTTCTCCCTCTTCCCTTTCATCCTCTGCCAAATTGGCAACCTGTGCGAACCAAGAGGTTAAAGGGGCTGTCTCTCCAAGTTGGGAGGTTGATAGTAAAGCAGACGGAAAGTCAAACCGGAGCACCAGGAGAGGGACTATTCGTTGAGTTTTAGAAACCTTTCGTATTCACAGTGTGTCCGTTCTCTAGGTTTCCCGCACATGTTATAGCTGTAGTAATATTCCCTTCAACCTGGAGAGTTCGGACCCATGGAATGGGTGCCATGCATTATTGCTTTAAAGGGTCTGCATTTGCTCACCCAATCTCACCAATCGTCTCAGTCCCAAGTGTCCCTCCTTATGCCACATCCAGCTGTCGTTGTAGATAGGGTCATTCCAGCTTTCATCAGAGACCCTGAAGGAATTGTAAAGAATTTCCCAGTTTTTTTGTTTTGTTTTTGAAATTCCTTTTTATAGTGGGTTTGAGCTGATTCTCGCTGCCATGTTTATGGCAGTCTAGACACACTTGATTCCCTTACGGAGACATATCAATCCATAGGTTTTAAGATTCTTACTAGTCAGATATTTTCCTCTGCGGGAAATATGGGGTTTTGAGTCCCTTTCACTGAGGACGGTGTAGGTCTTGTCTATTCCATAGTTGGTTTTTGGAACGGTACCTGTGCTTATATCAAACTCTGGTTTTATGCATCACCCCACCTCTCCTTCCCCCTTAAGCAGGTATAAGAGTGTTTTCTAAATGTGAGACACTGTTCTCTTTCCTAACTCAGTTCAAGTGTAGCCATGTTTACAGGATCTTCATAAGTGATATCTTATGATAAGTTTCTTTTTCTGTGTGACTTATTTCACTTAGAATCATCGTACCTGAATCCACCCATTTTGCTGCTACTGGTCTTATGACATTGATTTCATGGCTGAGGGATATTCCATCGTACGTAAGTACCACAATTTTTTGAACCATGTTTATATTTTCTGGGATACTTAAGGTGTATCCAAGTTGAGGTCCTTGTATGCAGTGCAGCCCTAAATTTTGGGGTGGCTCTGTCTTATTGATTTTCAGTTTTCCCAAGGTATATTCCCTAGACTGGTAGTGCCCTTGGCTCTGTAGCTCTGTTCTTTACTTGTTTTAGGGAACAGAATGCACTCCTCCAGAGAGGCAGTTGGCAATTTACATCCCGCCCATCAGCATAACAAGGCTCCCTGTTCTCCAGGGCCTGTCTTGCCTTTCTTGTTCTTACACATTTTGTGGATGTCCCTTTTGACCGGTGGGAAGTGATACTTCTTTGTAGTGCAGATTTGCATTGCCCGCTTGCTTGCTTGGCCAAAAAGGGCGTATGCGTTTTCTCCTGAATATATTCAGGAGAAAACGCATACGCCCTTTTTGGCCAAGTGCATCATTGTCGAAGTTGTGCCCCTCTTCCTGTGCTTTAAAGGCGATTCCAACGTACCTCTTGAAATCTGTTTCCTGCTATTCTGCCTCGCTTTCAAGTCCGCCTCGTTGCCTTCCGTCAACAGATTTTTGGACGATAGTTGTCCTTTATTACTCGGCCAGTTTGTGAATTGCTGTGTCCCTGAGCTCCATTTTTCAACTCGTTTTTGGAGAGCTGACCGCAAGTCCAAAATTTTGGTTCCGGACCTATACTGGTTCCCGGTGGGTGGCTGAGAATTTGGTTAATTCTTCTTCCTGCCGGGAAATTACAGTGATATGTGCCCATCCAAATGCCTAACAGCTACTCTCTCATTGGTTCTCCCTCTTCCCTTTCATCCTCTGCCAAATTGGCAACCTGTGCGAACCAAGAGGTTAAAGGGGCTGTCTCTCCAAGTTGGGAGGTTGATAGTAAAGCAGCCGGAAAGTCAAACCGGAGCACCAGGAGAGGGTTTATTCTTTGAGTTTTAGAAACCTTTCGTATTCACAGTGTGTCCGTTCTCTAGGTTTCCCGCACATGTTATAGCTGTAGTAATATTCCCTTCAACCTGGAGAGTTCGGACCCATGGAATGGGTGCCATGCATTATTGCTTTAAAGGGTCTGCATTTGCTCACCCAATCTCACCAATCGTCTCAGTCCCAAGTGTCCCTCCTTATGCCACATCCAGCTGTCGTTGTAGATAGGGTCATTCCAGCTTTCATCAGAGACCCTGAAGGAATTGTAAAGAATTTCCCAGTTTTTTTGTTTTGTTTTTGAAATTCCTTTTTATAGTGGGTTTGAGCTGATTCTCGCTGCCATGTTTATGCCAGTCTAGACACACTTGATTCCCTTACGGATACATATCAATACATAGGTTTTAAGATTCTTACTAGTCAGATATTTTCCTCTGTGGGAAATATGGGGTTTTGAGTCCCTTTCACTGAGGAAGGTGTAGGTCTTGTCTATTCCATAGTTGGTTTTTGGAACGGTACCTGTGCTTATATCAAACTCTGGTTTTATGCATCACCCCACCTCTCCTTCCCCCTTAAGCAGGTATAAGAGTGTTTTCTAAATGTGAGACACTGATCTCTTTCCTAACTCAGTTCAAGTGTAGCCATGTTTACAGGATCTTCATAAGTGATATCTTATGATAAGTTTCTTTTTCTGTGTGACTTATTTCACTTAGAATCATCGTACCTGAATCCACCCATTTTGCTGCTACTGGTCTTATGACATTGATTTCATGGCTGAGGGATTTTCCATCGTATGTAAGTACCACAATTTTTTGAACCATGTTTATATTTTCTGGGATACTTAAGGTGTATCCAAGTTGAGGTGCTTGTATGCAGTGCAGCCCTAAATTTTGGGGTGGCTCTGTCTTATTGATTTTCAGTTTTCCCAAGGTATATTCCCTAGACTGGTAGTGCCCTTGGCTCTGTAGCTCTGTTCTTTACTTGTTTTAGCGAACAGAATTCACTCCTCCAGAGAGGCAGTTGGCAATTTACATCCCGCCCATCAGCATAACAAGGCTCCCTGTTCTCCAGGGCCTGTCTTGCCTTTCTTGTTCTTACACATTTTGTGGATGTCCCTTTTGACCGGTGGGAAGTGATACTTCTTTGTAGTGCAGATTTGCATTGCCCGCTTGCTTGCTTGGCCAAAAAGGGCGTATGCGTTTTCTCCTGAATATATTCAGGAGAAAACGCATACGCCCTTTTTGGCCAAGTGCGTCATTGTCGAAGTTGTGCCCCTCTTCCTGTGCTTTAAAGGCGATTCCAACGTACCTCTTGAAATCTGTTTCCTGCTATTCTGCCTCGCTTTCAAGTCCGCCTCGTTGCCTTCCCTCAACAGATTTTTGGACGATAGTTGTCCTTTATTACTCGGCCAGTTTGTGAATTGCTGTGTCCCTGAGCTCCATTTTTCAACTCGTTTTTGGAGAGCTGACCGCAAGTCCAAAATTTTGGTTCCGGACCTATACTGGTTCCCGGTGGGTGGCTGAGAATTTGGTTAATTCTTCTTCCTGCCGGGAAATTACAGTGATATGTGCCCATCCAAATGCCTAACAGCTACTCTCTCATTGGTTCTCCCTCTTCCCTTTCATCCTCTGCCAAATTGGCAACCTGTGCGAACCAAGAGGTTAAAGGGGCTGTCTCTCCAAGTTGGGAGGTTGATAGTAAAGCAGACGGAAAGTCAAACCGGAGCACCAGGAGAGGGTTTATTCTTTGAGTTTTAGAAACCTTTCGTATTCACAGTGTGTCCGTTCTCTAGGTTTCCCGCACATGTTATAGCTGTAGTAATATTCCCTTCAACCTGGACAGTTCGGACCCATGGAATGGGTGCCATGCATTATTGCTTTAAAGCGTCTGCATTTGCTCACCCAATCTCACCAATCGTCTCAGTCCCAAGTGTCCCTCCTTATGCCACATCCAGCTGTCGTTGTAGATAGGGTCATTCCAGCTTTCATCAGAGACCCTGAAGGAATTGTAAAGAGTTTCCCAGTTTTTTTGTTTTGTTTTTGAAATTCCTTTTTATAGTGGGTTTGAGCTGATTCTCGCTGCCATGTTTATGCCAGTCTAGACACACTTGATTCCCTTACGGAGACATATCAATAAATAGGTTTTAAGATTCTTACTAGTCAGATATTTTCCTCTGCGGGAAATATGGGGTTTTGAGTCCCTTTCACTGAGGACGGTGTAGGGCTTGTCTATTCCATAGTTGGTTTTTGGAACGGTACCTGTGCTTATATCAAACTCTGGTTTTATGCATCACCCCACCTCTCCTTCCCCCTTAAGCAGGTATAAGAGTGTTTTCTAAATGTGAGACACTGTTCTCTTTCCTAACTCAGTTCAAGTGTAGCCATGTTTACAGGATCTTCATAAGTGATATCTTATGATAAGTTTCTTTTTCTGTGTGACTTATTTCACTTAGAATCATCGTACCAGAATCCACCCATTTTGCTGCTACTGGTCTCATGACATTGATTTCATGGCTGAGGGATATTCCATCGTACGTAAGTACCACAATTTTTTGAACCATGTTTATATTTTCTGGGATACTTAAGGTGTATCCAAGTTGAGGTCCTTGTATGCAGTGCAGCCCTAAATTTTGGGGTGGCTCTGTCTTATTGATTTTCAGTTTTCCCAAGGTATATTCCCTAGACTGGTAGTGCCCTTGGCTCTGTAGCTCTGTTCTTTACTTGTTTTAGGGAACAGAATGCACTCCTCCAGAGAGGCAGTTGGCAATTTACATCCCGCCCATCAGCATAACAAGGCTCCCTGTTCTTCAGGGCCTGTCTTGCCTTTCTTGTTCTTACACATTTTGTGGATGTCCCTTTTGACCGGTGGGAAGTGATACTTCTTTGTAGTGCAGATTTGCATTGCCCGCTTGCTTGCTTGGCCAAAAAGGGCGTATGCGTTTTCTCCTGAATATATTCAGGAGAAAACGCATACGCCCTTTTTGGCCAAGTGCGTCATTGTCGAAGTTGTGCCCCTCTTCCTGTGCTTTAAAGGCGATTCCAACGTACCTCTTGAAATCTGTTTCCTGCTATTCTGCCTCACTTTCAAGTCCGCCTCGTTGCCTTCCCTCAACAGATTTTTGGACGATAGTTGTCCTTTATTACTCGGCCAGTTTGTGAATTGCTGTGCCCCTGAGCTCCATTTTTCAACTCGTTTTTGGTGAGCTGACCGCAAGTCCAAAATTTTGGTTCAGGACCTATACTGGTTCCCGGTGGGTGGCTGAGAATTTGGTTAATTCTTCTTCCTGCCGGGAAATTACAGTGATATGTGCCCGTCCAAATGCCTAACAGCTACTCTCTCATTGGTTCTCCCTCTTCCCTTTCATCCTCTGCCAAATTGGCAACCTGTGCGAACCAAGAGGTTAAAGGGGCTGTCTCTCCAAGTTGGGAGGTTGATAGTAAAGCAGACGGAAAGTCAAACCGGAGCACCAGGAGAGGGACTATTCGTTGAGTTTTATAAACCTTTCGTATTCACAGTGTGTCCGTTCTCTAGGTTTCCCGCACATGTTATAGCTGTAGTAATATTCCCTTCAACCTGGAGTGTTCGGACCCATGGAATGGGTGCCATGCATTATTACTTTAAAGGGTCTGCATTTGCTCACCCAATCTCACCAATCGTCTCAGTCCCAAGTGTCCCTCCTTATGCCACATCCAGCTGTCGTTGTAGATAGGGTCATTCCAGCTTTCATCAGAGACCCTGAAGGAATTGTAAAGAATTTCCCAGTTTTTTTGTTTTGTTTTTGAAATTCCTTTTTATAGTGGGTATGAGCTGATTCTCGCTGCCATGTTTATGCCAGTCTAGACACACTTGATTCCCTTACGGAGACATATCAATAAATAGGTTTTAAGATTCTTACTAGTCAGATATTTTCCTCTGCGGGAAATATGGGGTTTTGAGTCCCTTTCACTGAGGACGGTGTAGGTCCTGTTTATTCCATAGTTGGTTTTTGGAACGGTACCTGTGCTTATATCAAACTCTGGTTTTATGCATCACCCCACCTCTCCTTCCCCCTTAAGCAGGTATAAGAGTGTTTTCTAAATGTGAGACACTGTTCTCTTTCCTAACTCAGTTCAAGTGTAGCCATGTTTACAGGATCTTCATAAGTGATATCTTATGATAAGTTTCTTTTTCTGTGTGACTTATTTCACTTAGAATCATCGTACCTGAATCCACCCATTTTGCTGCTACTGGTCTTATGACATTGATTTCATGGCTGAGGGATATTCCATCGTACGTAAGTACCACAATTTTTTGAACCATGTTTATATTTTCTGGGATACTTAAGGTGTATCCAAGTTGAGGTCCTTGTATGCAGTGCAGCCCTAAATTTTGGGGTGGCTCTGTCTTATTGATTTTCAGTTTTCCCAAGGTATATTCCCTAGACTGGTAGTGCCCTTGGCTCTGTAGCTCTGTTCTTTACTTGTTTTAGGGAACAGAATGCACTCCTCCAGAGAGGCAGTTGGCAATTTACATCCCGCCCATCAGCATAACAAGGCTCCCTGTTCTTCAGGGCCTGTCTTGCCTTTCTTGTTCTTACACATTTTGTGGATGTCCCTTTTGACCGGTGGGAAGTGATACTTCTTTGTAGTGCAGATTTGCATTGCCCGCTTGCTTGCTTGGCCAAAAAGGGCGTATGCGTTTTCTCCTGAATATATTCAGGAGAAAACGCATACGCCCTTTTTGGCCAAGTGCGTCATTGTCGAAGTTGTGCCCCTCTTCCTGTGCTTTAAAGGCGATTCCAACGTACCTCTTGAAATCTGTTTCCTGCTATTCTGCCTCACTTTCAAGTCCGCCTCGTTGCCTTCCCTCAACAGATTTTTGGACGATAGTTGTCCTTTATTACTCGGCCAGTTTGTGAATTGCTGTGCCCCTGAGCTCCATTTTTCAACTCGTTTTTGGTGAGCTGACCGCAAGTCCAAAATTTTGGTTCAGGACCTATACTGGTTCCCGGTGGGTGGCTGAGAATTTGGTTAATTCTTCTTCCTGCCGGGAAATTACAGTGATATGTGCCCGTCCAAATGCCTAACAGCTACTCTCTCATTGGTTCTCCCTCTTCCCTTTCATCCTCTGCCAAATTGGCAACCTGTGCGAACCAAGAGGTTAAAGGGGCTGTCTCTCCAAGTCGGGAGGTTGATAGTAAAGCAGACGGAAAGTCAAACCGGAGCACCAGGAGAGGGACTATTCGTTGAGTTTTATAAACCTTTCGTATTCACAGTGTGTCCGTTCTCTAGGTTTCCCGCACATGTTATAGCTGTAGTAATATTCCCTTCAACCTGGAGAGTTCGGACCCATGGAATGGGTGCCATGCATTATTACTTTAAAGGGTCTGCATTTGCTCACCCAATCTCACCAATCGTCTCAGTCCCAAGTGTCCCTCCTTATGCCACATCCAGCTGTCGTTGTAGATAGGGTCATTCCAGCTTTCATCAGAGACCCTGAAGGAATTGTAAAGAATTTCCCAGTTTTTTTGTTTTGTTTTTGAAATTCCTTTTTATAGTGGGTTTGAGCTGATTCTCGCTGCCATGTTTATGCCAGTCTAGACACACTTGATTCCCTTACGGAGACATATCAATAAATAGGTTTTAAGATTCTTACTAGTCAGATATTTTCCTCTGCGGGAAATATGGGGTTTTGAGTCCCTTTCACTGAGGACGGTGTAGGTCCTGTTTATTCCATAGTTGGTTTTTGGAACGGTACCTGTGCTTATATCAAACTCTGGTTTTATGCATCACCCCACCTCTCCTTCCCCCTTAAGCAGGTATAAGAGTGTTTTCTAAATGTGAGACACTGTTCTCTTTCCTAACTCAGTTCAAGTGTAGCCATGTTTACAGGATCTTCATAAGTGATATCTTATGATAAGTTTCTTTTTCTGTGTGACTTATTTCACTTAGAATCATCGTACCTGAATCCACCCATTTTGCTGCTACTGGTCTTATGACATTGATTTCATGGCTGAGGGATATTCCATCGTACGTAAGTACCACAATTTTTTGAACCATGTTTATATTTTCTGGGATACTTAAGGTGTATCCAAGTTGAGGTCCTTGTATGCAGTGCAGCCCTAAATTTTGGGGTGGCTCTGTCTTATTGATTTTCAGTTTTCCCAAGGTATATTCCCTAGACTGGTAGTGCCCTTGGCTCTGTAGCTCTGTTCTTTACTTGTTTTAGGGAACAGAATGCACTCCTCCAGAGAGGCAGTTGGCAATTTACATCCCGCCCATCAGCATAACAAGGCTCCCTGTTCTCCAGGGCCTGTCTTGCCTTTCTTGTTCTTACACATTTTGTGGATGTCCCTTTTGACCGGTGGGAAGTGATACTTCTTTGTAGTGCAGATTTGCATTGCCCGCTTGCTTGCTTGGCCAAAAAGGGCGTATGCGTTTTCTCCTGAATATATTCAGGAGAAAACGCATACGCCCTTTTTGGCCAAGTGCATCATTGTCGAAGTTGTGCCCCTCTTCCTGTGCTTTAAAGGCGATTCCAACGTACCTCTTGAAATCTGTTTCCTGCTATTCTGCCTCGCTTTCAAGTCCGCCTCGTTGCCTTCCGTCAACAGATTTTTGGACGATAGTTGTCCTTTATTACTCGGCCAGTTTGTGAATTGCTGTGTCCCTGAGCTCCATTTTTCAACTCGTTTTTGGAGAGCTGACCGCAAGTCCAAAATTTTGGTTCCGGACCTATACTGGTTCCCGGTGGGTGGCTGAGAATTTGGTTAATTCTTCTTCCTGCCGGGAAATTACAGTGATATGTGCCCATCCAAATGCCTAACAGCTACTCTCTCATTGGTTCTCCCTCTTCCCTTTCATCCTCTGCCAAATTGGCAACCTGTGCGCACCAAGAGGTTAAAGGGGCTGTCTCTCCAAGTTGGGAGGTTGATAGTAAAGCAGCCGGAAAGTCAAACCGGAGCACCAGGAGAGGGTTTATTCTTTGAGTTTTAGAAACCTTTCGTATTCACAGTGTGTCCGTTCTCTAGGTTTCCCGCACATGTTATAGCTGTAGTAATATTCCCTTCAACCTGGAGAGTTCGGACCCATGGAATGGGTGCCATGCATTATTGCTTTAAAGGGTCTGCATTTGCTCACCCAATCTCACCAATCGTCTCAGTCCCAAGTGTCCCTCCTTATGCCACATCCAGCTGTCGTTGTAGATAGGGTCATTCCAGCTTTCATCAGAGACCCTGAAGGAATTGTAAAGAATTTCCCAGTTTTTTTGTTTTGTTTTTGAAATTCCTTTTTATAGTGGGTTTGAGCTGATTCTCGCTGCCATGTTTATGCCAGTCTAGACACACTTGATTCCCTTACGGATACATATCAATACATAGGTTTTAAGATTCTTACTAGTCAGATATTTTCCTCTGCGGGAAATATGGGGTTTTGAGTCCCTTTCACTGAGGAAGGTGTAGGTCTTGTCTATTCCATAGTTGGTTTTTGGAACGGTACCTGTGCTTATATCAAACTCTGGTTTTATGCATCACCCCACCTCTCCTTCCCCCTTAAGCAGGTATAAGAGTGTTTTCTAAATGTGAGACACTGTTCTCTTTCCTAACTCAGTTCAAGTGTAGCCATGTTTACAGGATCTTCATAAGTGATATCTTATGATAAGTTTCTTTTTCTGTGTGACTTATTTCACTTAGAATCATCGTACCTGAATCCACCCATTTTGCTGCTACTGGTCTTATGACATTGATTTCATGGCTGAGGGATATTCCATCATATGTAAGTACCACAATTTTTTGAACCATGTTTATATTTTCTGGGATACTTAAGGTGTATCCAAGTTGAGGTCCTTGTATGCAGTGCAGCCCTAAATTTTGGGGTGGCTCTGTCTTATTGATTTTCAGTTTTCCCAAGGTATATTCCCTAGACTGGTAGTGCCCTTGGCTCTGTAGCTCTGTTCTTTACTTGTTTTAGCGAACAGAATTCACTCCTCCAGAGAGGCAGTTGGCAATTTACATCCCGCCCATCAGCATAACAAGGCTCCCTGTTCTCCAGGGCCTGTCTTGCCTTTCTTGTTCTTACACATTTTGTGGATGTCCCTTTTGACCGGTGGGAAGTGATACTTCTTTGTAGTGCAGATTTGCATTGCCCGCTTGCTTGCTTGGCCAAAAAGGGCGTATGCGTTTTCTCCTGAATATATTCAGGAGAAAACGCATACGCCCTTTTTGGCCAAGTGCGTCATTGTCGAAGTTGTGCCCCTCTTCCTGTGCTTTAAAGGCGATTCCAACGTACCTCTTGAAATCTGTTTCCTGCTATTCTGCCTCGCTTTCAAGTCCGCCTCGTTGCCTTCCGTCAACAGATTTTTGGACGATAGTTGTCCTTTATTACTCGGCCAGTTTGTGAATTGCTGTGTCCCTGAGCTCCATTTTTCAACTCGTTTTTGGAAAGCTGACCGCAAGTCCAAAATTTTGGTTCCGGACCTATACTGGTTCCCGGTGGGTGGCTGAGAATTTGGTTAATTCTTCTTCCTGCCGGGAAATTACAGTGATATGTGCCCATCCAAATGCCTAACAGCTACTCTCTCATTGGTTCTCCCTCTTCCCTTTCATCCTCTGCCAAATTGGCAACCTGTGCGAACCAAGAGGTTAAAGGGGCTGTCTCTCTAAGTTGGGAGGTTGATAGTAAAGCAGACGGAAAGTCAAACCGGAGCACCAGGAGAGGGTTTATTCTTTGAGTTTTAGAAACCTTTCGTATTCACAGTGTGTCCGTTCTCTAGGTTTCCCGCACATGTTATAGCTGTAGTAATATTCCCTTCAACCTGGACAGTTCGGACCCATGGAATGGGTGCCATGCATTATTGCTTTAAAGCTTCTGCATTTGCTCACCCAATCTCACCAATCGTCTCAGTCCCAAGTGTCCCTCCTTATGCCACATCCAGCTGTCGTTGTAGATAGGGTCATTCCAGCTTTCATCAGAGACCCTGAAGGAATTGTAAAGAATTTCCCAGTTTTTTTGTTTTGTTTTTGAAATTCCTTTTTATAGTGGGTTTGAGCTGATTCTCGCTGCCATGTTTATGCCAGTCTAGACACACTTGATTCCCTTACGGAGACATATCAATAAATAGGTTTTAAGATTCTTACTAGTCAGATATTTTCCTCTGCGGGAAATATGGGGTTTTGAGTCCCTTTCACTGAGGACGGTGTAGGTCTTGTCTATTCCATAGTTGGTTTTTGGAACGGTACCTGTGCTTATATCAAACTCTGGTTTTATGCATCACCCCACCTCTCCTTCCCCCTTAAGCAGGTATAAGAGTGTTTTCTAAATGTGAGACACTGTTCTCTTTCCTAACTCAGTTCAAGTGTAGCCATGTTTACAGGATCTTCATAAGTGATATCTTATGATAAGTTTCTTTTTCTGTGTGACTTATTTCACTTAGAATCATCGTACCAGAATCCACCCATTTTGCTGCTACTGGTCTCATGACATTGATTTCATGGCTGAGGGATATTCCATCGTACGTAAGTACCACAATTTTTTGAACCATGTTTATATTTTCTGGGATACTTAAGGTGTATCCAAGTTGAGGTCCTTGTATGCAGTGCAGCCCTAAATTTTGGGGTGGCTCTGTCTTATTGATTTTCAGTTTTCCCAAGGTATATTCCCTAGACTGGTAGTGCCCTTGGCTCTGTAGCTCTGTTCTTTACTTGTTTTAGGGAACAGAATGCACTCCTCCAGAGAGGCAGTTGGCAATTTACATCCCGCCCATCAGCATAACAAGGCTCCCTGTTCTTCAGGGCCTGTCTTGCCTTTCTTGTTCTTACACATTTTGTGGATGTCCCTTTTGACCGGTGGGAAGTGATACTTCTTTGTAGTGCAGATTTGCATTGCCCGCTTGCTTGCTTGGCCAAAAAGGGCGTATGCGTTTTCTCCTGAATATATTCAGGAGAAAACGCATACGCCCTTTTTGGCCAAGTGCGTCATTGTCGAAGTTGTGCCCCTCTTCCTGTGCTTTAAAGGCGATTCCAACGTACCTCTTGAAATCTGTTTCCTGCTATTCTGCCTCGCTTTCAAGTCCGCCTCGTTGCCTTCCGTCAACAGATTTTTGGACGATAGTTGTCCTTTATTACTCGGCCAGTTTGTGAATTGCTGTGTCCCTGAGCTCCATTTTTCAACTCGTTTTTGGAGAGCTGACCGCAAGTCCAAAATTTTGGTTCCGGACCTATACTGGTTCCCGGTGGGTGGCTGAGAATTTGGTTAATTCTTCTTCCTGCCGGGAAATTACAGTGATATGTGCCCATCCAAATGCCTAACAGCTACTCTCTCATTGGTTCTCCCTCTTCCCTTTCATCCTCTGCCAAATTGGCAACCTGTGCGAACCAAGAGGTTAAAGGGGCTGTCTCTCCAAGTTGGGAGATTGATAGTAAAGCAGACGGAAAGTCAAACCGGAGCACCAGGAGAGGGTTTATTCTTTGAGTTTTAGAAACCTTTCGTATTCACAGTGTGTCCGTTCTCTAGGTTTCCTGCACATGTTATAGCTGTAGTAATATTCCCTTCAACCTGGACAGTTCGGACCCATGGAATGGATGCCATGCATTATTGCTTTAAAGCGTCTGCATTTGCTCACCCAATCTCACCAATCGTCTCAGTCCCAAGTGTCCCTCCTTATGCCACATCCAGCTGTCGTTGTAGATAGGGTCATTCCAGCTTTCATCAGAGACCCTGAAGGAATTGTAAAGAATTTCCCAGTTTTTTTGTTTTGTTTTTGAAATTCCTTTTTATAGTGGGTTTGAGCTGATTCTCGCTGCCATGTTTATGCCAGTCTAGACACACTTGATTCCCTTACGGAGACATATCAATAAATAGGTTTTAAGATTCTTACTAGTCAGATATTTTCCTCTGCGGGAAATATGGGGTTTTGAGTCCCTTTCACTGAGGACGGTGTAGGTCTTGTCTATTCCATAGTTGGTTTTTGGAACGGTACCTGTGCTTATATCAAACTCTGGTTTTATGCATCACCCCACCTCTCCTTCCCCCTTAAGCAGGTATAAGAGTGTTTTCTAAATGTGAGACACTGTTCTCTTTCCTAACTCAGTTCAAGTGTAGCCATGTTTACAGGATCTTCATAAGTGATATCTTATGATAAGTTTCTTTTTCTGTGTGACTTATTTCACTTAGAATCATCGTACCAGAATCCACCCATTTTGCTGCTACTGGTCTTATGACATTGATTTCATGGCTGAGGGATATTCCATCGTATGTAAGTACCACAATTTTTTGAACCATGTTTATATTTTCTGGGATACTTAAGGTGTATCCAAGTTGAGGTCCTTGTATGCAGTGCAGCCCTAAATTTTGGGGTGGCTCTGTCTTATTGATTTTCAGTTTTCCCAAGGTATATTCCCTAGACTGGTAGTGCCCTTGGCTCTGTAGCTCTGTTCTTTACTTGTTTTAGCGAACAGAATTCACTCCTCCAGAGAGGCAGTTGGCAATTAACATCCCGCCCATCAGCATAACAAGGCTCCCTGTTCTCCAGGGCCTGTCTTGCCTTTCTTGTTCTTACACATTTTGTGGATGTCCCTTTTGACCGGTGGGAAGTGATACTTCTTTGTAGTGCAGATTTGCATTGCCCGCTTGCTTGCTTGGCCAAAAAGGGCGTATGCGTTTTCTCCTGAATATATTCAGGAGAAAACGCATACGCCCTTTTTGGCCAAGTGCGTCATTGTCGAAGTTGTGCCCCTCTTCCTGTGCTTTAAAGGCGATTCCAACGTACCTCTTGAAATCTGTTTCCTGCTATTCTGCCTCGCTTTCAAGTCCGCCTCGTTGCCTTCCCTCAACAGATTTTTGGACGATAGTTGTCCTTTATTACTCGGCCAGTTTGTGAATTGCTGTGTCCCTGAGCTCCATTTTTCAACTCGTTTTTGGAGAGCTGACCGCAAGTCCAAAATTTTGGTTCCGGACCTATACTGGTTCCCGGTGGGTGGCTGAGAATTTGGTTAATTCTTCTTCCTGCCGGGAAATTACAGTGATATGTGCCCATCCAAATGCCTAACAGCTACTCTCTCATTGGTTCTCCCTCTTCCCTTTCATCCTCTGCCAAATTGGCAACCTGTGCGAACCAAGAGGTTAAAGGGGCTGTCTCTCCAAGTTGGGAGGTTGATAGTAAAGCAGACGGAAAGTCAAACCGGAGCACCAGGAGAGGGTTTATTCTTTGAGTTTTAGAAACCTTTCGTATTCACAGTGTGTCCGTTCTCTAGGTTTCCCGCACATGTTATAGCTGTAGTAATATTCCCTTCAACCTGGAGAGTTCGGACCCATGGAATGGGTGCCATGCATTATTGCTTTAAAGCGTCTGCATTTGCTCACCCAATCTCACCAATCGTCTCAGTCCCAAGTGTCCCTCCTTATGCCACATCCAGCTGTCGTTGTAGATAGGGTCATTCCAGCTTTCATCAGAGACCCTGAAGGAATTGTAAAGAATTTCCCAGTTTTTTTGTTTTGTTTTTGAAATTCCTTTTTATAGTGGGTTTGAGCTGATTCTCGCTGCCATGTTTATGCCAGTCTAGACACACTTGATTCCCTTACGGAGACATATCAATACATAGGTTTTAAGATTCTTACTAGTCAGATATTTTCCTCTGCGGGAAATATGGGGTTTTGAGTCCCTTTCACTGAGGACGGTGTAGGTCTTGTCTATTCCATAGTTGGTTTTTGGAACGGTACCTGTGCTTATATCAAACTCTGGTTTTATGCATCACCCCACCTCTCCTTCCCCCTTAAGCAGGTATAAGAGTGTTTTCTAAATGTGAGACACTGTTCTCTTTCCTAACTCAGTTCAAGTGTAGCCATGTTTACAGGATCTTCATAAGTGATATCTTATGATAAGTTTCTTTTTCTGTGTGACTTATTTCACTTAGAATCATCGTACCTGAATCCACCCATTTTGCTGCTACTGGTCTTATGACATTGATTTCATGGCTGAGGGATATTCCATCGTACGTAAGTACCACAATTTTTTGAACCATGTTTATATTTTCTGGGATACTTAAGGTGTATCCAAGTTGAGGTCCTTGTATGCAGTGCAGCCCTAAATTTTGGGGTGGCTCTGTCTTATTGATTTTCAGTTTTCCCAAGGTATATTCCCTAGACTGGTAGTGCCCTTGGCTCTGTAGCTCTGTTCTTTACTTGTTTTAGGGAACAGAATGCACTCCTCCAGAGAGGCAGTTGGCAATTTACATCCCGCCCATCAGCATAACAAGGCTCCCTGTTCTCCAGGGCCTGTCTTGCCTTTCTTGCTCTTACACATTTTGTGGATGTCCCTTTTGACCGGTGGGAAGTGATACTTCTTTGTAGTGCAGATTTGCATTGCCCGCTTGTTTGCTTGGCCAAAAAGGGCGTATGCGTTTTCTCCTGAATATATTCAGGAGAAAACGCATACGCCCTTTTTGGCCAAGTGCATCATTGTCGAAGTTGTGCCCCTCTTCCTGTGCTTTAAATGCGATTCCAACGTACCTCTTGAAATCTGCTTCCTGCTATTCTGCCTCGCTTTCAAGTCCGCCTCGTTGCCTTCCGTCAACAGATTTTTGGACGATAGTTGTCCTTTATTACTCGGCCAGTTTGTGAATTGCTGTGTCCCTGAGCTCCATTTTTCAACTCGTTTTTGGAGAGCTGACCGCAAGTCCAAAATTTTGGTTCAGGACCTATACTGGTTCCCGGTGGGTGGCTGAGAATTTGGTTAATTCTTCTTCCTGCCGGGAAATTACAGTGATATGTGCCCATCCAAATGCCTAACAGCTACTCTCTCATTGGTTCTCCCTCTTCCCTTTCATCCTCTGCCAAATTGGCAACCTGTGCGAACCAAGAGGTTAAAGGGGCTGTCTCTCCAAGTTGGGAGGTTGATAGTAAAGCAGACGGAAAGTCAAACCGGAGCACCAGGAGAGGGACTATTCGTTGAGTTTTAGAAACCTTTCGTATTCACAGTGTGTCCGTTCTCTAGGTTTCCCGCACATGTTATAGCTGTAGTAATATTCCCTTCAACCTGGAGAGTTCGGACCCATGGAATGGGTGCCATGCATTATTGCTTTAAAGGGTCTGCATTTGCTCACCCAATCTCACCAATCGTCTCAGTCCCAAGTGTCCCTCCTTATGCCACATCCAGCTGTCGTTGTAGATAGGGTCATTCCAGCTTTCATCAGAGACCCTGAAGGAATTGTAAAGAATTTCCCAGTTTTTTTGTTTTGTTTTTGAAATTCCTTTTTATAGTGGGTTTGAGCTGATTCTCGCTGCCATGTTTATGCCAGTCTAGACACACTTGATTCCCTTACGGAGACATATCAATACATAGGTTTTAAGATTCTTACTAGTCAGATATTTTCCTCTGCGGGAAATATGGGGTTTTGAGTCCCTTTCACTGAGGAAGGTGTAGGTCTTGTCTATTCCATAGTTGGTTTTTGGAACGGTACCTGTGCTTATATCAAACTCTGGTTTTATGCATCACCCCACCTCTCCTTCCCCCTTAAGCAGGTATAAGAGTGTTTTCTAAATGTGAGACACTGTTCTCTTTCCTAACTCAGTTAAAGTGTAGCCATGTTTACAGGATCTTCATAAGTGATATCTTATGATAAGTTTCTTTTTCTGTGTGACTTATTTCACTTAGAATCATCGTACCTGAATCCACCCATTTTGCTGCTACTGGTCTTATGACATTGATTTCATGGCTGAGGGATATTCCATCGTACGTAAGTACCACAATTTTTTGAACCATGTTTATATTTTCTGGGATACTTAAGGTGTATCCAAGTTGAGGTCCTTGTATGCAGTGCAGCCCTAAATTTTGGGGTGGCTCTGTCTTATTGATTTTCAGTTTTCCCAAGATATATTCCCTAGACTGGTAGTGCCCTTGGCTCTGTAGCTCTGTTCTTTACTTGTTTTAGGGAACAGAATGCACTCCTCCAGAGAGGCAGTTGGCAATTTACATCCCGCCCATCAGCATAACAAGGCTCCCTGTTCTCCAGGGCCTGTCTTGCCTTTCTTGTTCTTACACATTTTGTGGATGTCCCTTTTGACCGGTGGGAAGTGATACTTCTTTGTAGTGCAGATTTGCATTGCCCGCTTGCTTGCTTGGCCAAAAAGGGCGTATGCGTTTTCTCCTGAATATATTCAGGAGAAAACGCATACGCCCTTTTTGGCCAAGTGCGTCATTGTCGAAGTTGTGCCCCTCTTCCTGTGCTTGAAATGCGATTCCAACGTACCTCTTGAAATCTGTTTCCTGCTATTCTGCCTCGCTTTCAAGTCCGCCTCGTTGCCTTCCGTCAACAGATTTTTGGACGATAGTTGTCCTTTATTACTCGGCCAGTTTGTGAATTGCTGTGTCCCTGAGCTCCATTTTTCAACTCGTTTTTGGAGAGCTGACCGCAAGTCCAAAATTTTGGTTCAGGATCTATACTGGTTCCCGGTGGGTGGCTGAGAATTTGGTTAATTCTTCTTCCTGCCGGGAAATTACAGTGATATGTGCCCATCCAAATGCCTAACAGCTGCTCTCTCATTGGTTCTTCCTCTTCCCTTTCATCCTCTGCCAAATTGGCAACCTGTGCGAACCAAGAGGTTAAAGGGGCTGTCTCTCCAAGTTGGGAGGTTGATAGTAAAGCAGCCGGAAAGTCAAACCGGAGCACCAGGAGAGGGTTTATTCTTTGAGTTTTAGAAACCTTTCGTATTCACAGTGTGTCCGTTCTCTAGGTTTCCCGCACATGTTATAGCTGTAGTAATATTCCCTTCAACCTGGAGAGTTCAGACCCATGGAATGGGTGCCATGCATTATTGCTTTAAAGCGTCTGCATTTGCTCACCCAATCTCACCAATCGTCTCAGTCCCAAGTGTCCCTCCTTATGCCACATCCAGCTGTCGTTGTAGATAGGGTCATTCCAGCTTTCATCAGAGACCCTGAAGGAATTGTAAAGAATTTCCCAGTTTTTTTGTTTTGTTTTTGAAATTCCTTTTTATAGTGGGTTTGAGCTGATTCTCGCTGCCATGTTTATGCCAGTCTAGACACACTTGATTCCCTTACGGAGACATATCAATACATAGGTTTTAAGATTCTTACTAGTCAGATATTTTCCTCTGCGGTAAATATGGGGTTTTGAGTCCCTTTCACTGAGGAAGGTGTAGTTCTTGTCTATTCCATAGTTGGTTTTTGGAACGGTACCTGTGCTTATATCAAACTCTGGTTTTATGCATCACCCCACCTCTCCTTCCCCCTTAAGCAGGTATAAGAGTGTTTTCTAAATGTGAGACACTGTTCTCTTTCCTAACTCAGTTAAAGTGTAGCCATGTTTACAGGATCTTCATAAGTGATATCTTATGATAAGTTTCTTTTTCTGTGTGACTTATTTCACTTAGAATCATCGTACCTGAATCCACCCATTTTGCTGCTACTGGTCTTATGACATTGATTTCATGGCTGAGGGATATTCCATCGTACGTAAGTACCACAATTTTTTGAACCATGTTTATATTTTCTGGGATACTTAAGGTGTATCCAAGTTGAGGTCCTTGTATGCAGTGCAGCCCTAAATTTTGGGGTGGCTCTGTCTTATTGATTTTCAGTTTTCCCAAGGTATATTCCCTAGACTGGTAGTGCCCTTGGCTCTGTAGCTCTGTTCTTTACTTGTTTTAGGGAACAGAATGCACTCCTCCAGAGAGGCAGTTGGCAATTTACATCCCGCCCATCAGCATAACAAGGCTCCCTGTTCTCCAGGGCCTGTCTTGCCTTTCTTGTTCTTACACATTTTGTGGATGTCCCTTTTGACCGGTGGGAAGTGATACTTCTTTGTAGTGCAGATTTGCATTGCCCGCTTGCTTGCTTGGCCAAAAAGGGCGTATGCGTTTTCTCCTGAATATATTCAGGAGAAAACGCATACGCCCTTTTTGGCCAAGTGCGTCATTGTCGAAGTTGTGCCCCTCTTCCTGTGCTTTAAAGGCGATTCCAACGTACCTCTTGAAATCTGTTTCCTGCTATTCTGCCTCGCTTTCAAGTCCGCCTCGTTGCCTTCCGTCAACAGATTTTTGGACGATAGTTGTCCTTTATTATTCGGCCAGTTTGTGAATTGCTGTGCCCCTGAGCTCCATTTTTCAACTCGTTTTTGGTGAGCTGACCGCAAGTCCAAAATTTTGGTTCAGGACCTATACTGGTTCCCGGTGGGTGGCTGAGAATTTGGTTAATTCTTCTTCCTGCCGGGAAATTACAGTGATATGTGCCCGTCCAAATGCCTAACAGCTACTCTCTCATTGGTTCTCCCTCTTCCCTTTCATCCTCTGCCAAATTGGCAACCTGTGCGAACCAAGAGGTTAAAGGGGCTGTCTCTCCAAGTTGGGAGGTTGATAGTAAAGCAGCCGGAAAGTCAAACCGGAGCACCAGGAGAGGGTTTATTCTTTGAGTTTTAGAAACCTTTCGTATTCACAGTGTGTCCGTTCTCTAGGTTTCCCGCACATGTTATAGCTGTAGTAATATTCCCTTCAACCTGGAGAGTTCAGACCCATGGAATGGGTGCCATGCATTATTGCTTTAAAGCGTCTGCATTTGCTCACCCAATCTCACCAATCGTCTCAGTCCCAAGTGTCCCTCCTTATGCCACATCCAGCTGTCGTTGTAGATAGGGTCATTCCAGCTTTCATCAGAGACCCTGAAGGAATTGTAAAGAATTTCCCAGTTTTTTTGTTTTGTTTTTGAAATTCCTTTTTATAGTGGGTTTGAGCTGATTCTCGCTGCCATGTTTATGCCAGTCTAGACACACTTGATTCCCTTACGGAGACATATCAATACATAGGTTTTAAGATTCTTACTAGTCAGATATTTTCCTCTGCGGGAAATATGGGGTTTTGAGTCCCTTTCACTGAGGACGGTGTAGGTCTTGTCTATTCCATAGTTGGTTTTTGGAACGGTACCTGTGCTTATATCAAACTCTGGTTTTATGCATCACCCCACCTCTCCTTCAACCTTAAGCAGGTATAAGAGTGTTTTCTAAATGTGAGACACTGTTCTCTTTCCTAACTCAGTTAAAGTGTAGCCATGTTTACAGGATCTTCATAAGTGATATCTTATGATAAGTTTCTTTTTCTGTGTGACTTATTTCACTTAGAATCATCGTACCTGAATCCACCCATTTTGCTGCTACTGGTCTTATGACATTGATTTCATGGCTGAGGGATATTCCATCGTACGTAAGTACCACAATTTTTTGAACCATGTTTATATTTTCTGGGATACTTAAGGTGTATCCAAGTTGAGGTCCTTGTATGCAGTGCAGCCCTAAATTTTGGGGTGGCTCTGTCTTATTGATTTTCAGTTTTCCCAAGGTATATTCCCTAGACTGGTAGTGCCCTTGGCTCTGTAGCTCTGTTCTTTACTTGTTTTAGGGAACAGAATGCACTCCTCCAGAGAGGCAGTTGGCAATTTACATCCCGCCCATCAGCATAACAAGGCTCCCTGTTCTCCAGGGCCTGTCTTGCCTTTCTTGTTCTTACACATTTTGTGGATGTCCCTTTTGACCGGTGGGAAGTGATACTTCTTTGTAGTGCAGATTTGCATTGCCCGCTTGCTGGCTTGGCCAAAAAGGGCGTATGCGTTTTCTCCTGAATATATTCAGGAGAAAACGCATACGCCCTTTTTGGCCAAGTGCGTCATTGTCGAAGTTGTGCCCCTCTTCCTGTGCTTTAAAGGCGATTCCAACGTACCTCTTGAAATCTGTTTCCTGCTATTCTGCCTCACTTTCAAGTCCGCCTCGTTGCCTTCCCTCAACAGATTTTTGGACGATAGTTGTCCTTTATTACTCGGCCAGTTTGTGAATTGCTGTGCCCCTGAGCTCCATTTTTCAACTCGTTTTTGGTGAGCTGACCGCAAGTCCAAAATTTTGGTTCAGGACCTATACTGGTTCCCGGTGGGTGGCTGAGAATTTGGTTAATTCTTCTTCCTGCCGGGAAATTACAGTGATATGTGCCCGTCCAGATGCCTAACAGCTACTCTCTCATTGGTTCTCCCACTTCCCTTTCATCCTCTGCCAAATTGGCAACGTGTGCGAACCAAGAGGTTAAAGGGGCTGTCTCTCCAAGTTGGGAGGTTGATAGTAAAGCAGACGGAAAGTCAAACCGGAGCACCAGGAGAGGGACTATTCGTTCAGTTTTAGAAACCTTTCGTATTCACAGTGTGTCCGTTCTCTAGGTTTCCCGCACATGTTATAGCTGTAGTAATATTCCCTTCAACCTGGAGAGTTCGGACCCATGGAATGGGTGCCATGCATTATTGCTTTAAAGGGTCTGCATTTGCTCACCCAATCTCACCAATCGTCTCAGTCCCAAGTGTCCCTCCTTATGCCACATCCAGCTGTCATTGTAGATAGGGTCATTCCAGCTTTCATCAGAGACCCTGAAGGAATTGTAAAGAATTTCCCAGTTTTTTTGTTTTGTTTTTGAAATTCCTTTTTATAGTGGGTTTGAGCTGATTCTCGCTGCCATGTTTATGCCAGTCTAGACACACTTGATTCCCTTACGGAGACATATCAATACATAGGTTTTAAGATTCTTACTAGTCAGATATTTTCCTCTGCGGGAAATATGGGGTTTTGAGTCCCTTTCACTGAGGAAGGTGTAGGTCTTGTCTATTCCATAGTTGGTTTTTGGAACGGTACCTGTGCTTATATCAAACTCTGGTTTTATGCATCACCCCACCTCTCCTTCCCCCTTAAGCAGGTATAAGAGTGTTTTCTAAATGTGAGACACTGTTCTCTTTCCTAACTCAGTTCAAGTGTAGCCATGTTTACAGGATCTTCATAAGTGATATCTTATGATAAGTTTCTTTTTCTGTGTGACTTATTTCACTTAGAATCATCGTACCTGAATCCACCCATTTTGCTGCTACTGGTCTTATGACATTGATTTCATGGCTGAGGGATATTCCATCGTACGTAAGTACCACAATTTTTTGAACCATGTTTATATTTTCTGGGATACTTAAGGTGTATCCAAGTTGAGGTCCTTGTATGCAGTGCAGCCCTAAATTTTGGGGTGGCTCTGTCTTATTGATTTTCAGTTTTCCCAAGGTATATTCCCTAGACTGGTAGTGCCCTTGGCTCTGTAGCTCTGTTCTTTACTTGTTTTAGGGAACAGAATGCACTCCTCCAGAGAGGCAGTTGGCAATTTACATCCCGCCCATCAGCATAACAAGGCTCCCTGTTCTCCAGGGCCTGTCTTGCCTTTCTTGTTCTTACACATTTTGTGGATGTCCCTTTTGACCGGTGGGAAGTGATACTTCTTTGTAGTGCAGATTTGCATTGCCCGCTTGCTGGCTTGGCCAAAAAGGGCGTATGCGTTTTCTCCTGAATATATTCAGGAGAAAACGCATATGCCCTTTTTGGCCAAGTGCGTCATTGTCGAAGTTGTGCCCCTCTTCCTGTGCTTTAAAGGCGATTCCAACGTACCTCTTGAAATCTGTTTCCTGCTATTCTGCCTCACTTTCAAGTCCGCCTCGTTGCCTTCCCTCAACAGATTTTTGGACGATAGTTGTCCTTTATTACTCGGCCAGTTTGTGAATTGCTGTGCCCCTGAGCTCCATTTTTCAACTCGTTTTTGGTGAGCTGACCGCAAGTCCAAAATTTTGGTTCAGGACCTATACTGGTTCCCGGTGGGTGGCTGAGAATTTGGTTAATTCTTCTTCCTGCCGGGAAATTACAGTGATATGTGCCCGTCCAGATGCCTAACAGCTACTCTCTCATTGGTTCTCCCACTTCCCTTTCATCCTCTGCCAAATTGGCAACGTGTGCGAACCAAGAGGTTAAAGGGGCTGTCTCTCCAAGTTGGGAGGTTGATAGTAAAGCAGACGGAAAGTCAAACCGGAGCACCAGGAGAGGGACTATTCGTTCAGTTTTAGAAACCTTTCGTATTCACAGTGTGTCCGTTGTCTAGGTTTCCCGCACATGTTATAGCTGTAGTAATATTCCCTTCAACCTGGAGAGTTCGGACCCATGGAATGGGTGCCATGCATTATTGCTTTAAAGGGTCTGCATTTGCTCACCCAATCTCACCAATCGTCTCAGTCCCAAGTGTCCCTCCTTATGCCACATCCAGCTGTCATTGTAGATAGGGTCATTCCAGCTTTCATCAGAGACCCTGAAGGAATTGTAAAGAATTTCCCAGTTTTTTTGTTTTGTTTTTGAAATTCCTTTTTATAGTGGGTTTGAGCTGATTCTCGCTGCCATGTTTATGCCAGTCTAGACACACTTGATTCCCTTACGGAGACATATCAATACATAGGTTTTAAGATTCTTACTAGTCAGATATTTTCCTCTGCGGGAAATATGGGGTTTTGAGTCCCTTTCACTGAGGAAGGTGTAGGTCTTGTCTATTCCATAGTTGGTTTTTGGAACGGTACCTGTGCTTATATCAAACTCTGGTTTTATGCATCACCCCACCTCTCCTTCCCCCTTAAGCAGGTATAAGAGTGTTTTCTAAATGTGAGACACTGTTCTCTTTCCTAACTCAGTTCAAGTGTAGCCATGTTTACAGGATCTTCATAAGTGATATCTTATGATAAGTTTCTTTTTCTGTGTGACTTATTTCACTTAGAATCATCGTACCTGAATCCACCCATTTTGCTGCTACTGGTCTTATGACATTGATTTCATGGCTGAGGGATATTCCATCGTACGTAAGTACCACAATTTTTTGAACCATGTTTATATTTTCTGGGATACTTAAGGTGTATCCAAGTTGAGGTCCTTGTATGCAGTGCAGCCCTAAATTTTGGGGTGGCTCTGTCTTATTGATTTTCAGTTTTCCCAAGGTATATTCCCTAGACTGGTAGTGCCCTTGGCTCTGTAGCTCTGTTCTTTACTTGTTTTAGGGAACAGAATGCACTCCTCCAGAGAGGCAGTTGGCAATTTACATCCCGCCCATCAGCATAACAAGGCTCCCTGTTCTCCAGGGCCTGTCTTGCCTTTCTTGTTCTTACACATTTTGTGGATGTCCCTTTTGACCGGTGGGAAGTGATACTTCTTTGTAGTGCAGATTTGCATTGCCCGCTTGCTTGCTTGGCCAAAAAGGGCGTATGCGTTTTCTCCTGAATATATTCAGGAGAAAACGCATACGCCCTTTTTGGCCAAGTGCGTCATTGTCGAAGTTGTGCCCCTCTTCCTGTGCTTTAAAGGCGATTCCAACGTACCTCTTGAAATCTGTTTCCTGCTATTCTGCCTCGCTTTCAAGTCCGCCTCGTTGCCTTCCGTCAACAGATTTTTGGACGATAGTTGTCCTTTATTATTCGGCCAGTTTGTGAATTGCTGTGCCCCTGAGCTCCATTTTTCAACTCGTTTTTGGTGAGCTGACCGCAAGTCCAAAATTTTGGTTCAGGACCTATACTGGTTCCCGGTGGGTGGCTGAGAATTTGGTTAATTCTTCTTCCTGCCGGGAAATTACAGTGATATGTGCCCGTCCAAATGCCTAACAGCTACTCTCTCATTGGTTCTCCCTCTTCCCTTTCATCCTCTGCCAAATTGGCAACCTGTGCGAACCAAGAGGTTAAAGGGGCTGTCTCTCCAAGTTGGGAGGTTGATAGTAAAGCAGCCGGAAAGTCAAACCGGAGCACCAGGAGAGGGTTTATTCTTTGAGTTTTAGAAACCTTTCGTATTCACAGTGTGTCCGTTCTCTAGGTTTCCCGCACATGTTATAGCTGTAGTAATATTCCCTTCAACCTGGAGAGTTCGGACCCATGGAATGGGTGCCATGCATTATTGCTTTAAAGCGTCTGCATTTGCTCACCCAATCTCACCAATCGTCTCAGTCCCAAGTGTCCCTCCTTATGCCACATCCAGCTGTCGTTGTAGATAGGGTCATTCCAGCTTTCATCAGAGACCCTGAAGGAATTGTAAAGAATTTCCCAGTTTTTTTGTTTTGTTTTTGAAATTCCTTTTTATAGTGGGTTTGAGCTGATTCTCGCTGCCATGTTTATGCCAGTCTAGACACACTTGATTCCCTTACGGAGACATATCAATACATAGGTTTTAAGATTCTTACTAGTCAGATATTTTCCTCTGCGGGAAATATGGGGTTTTGAGTCCCTTTCACTGAGGACGGTGTAGGTCTTGTCTATTCCATAGTTGGTTTTTGGAACGGTACCTGTGCTTATATCAAACTCTGGTTTTATGCATCACCCCACCTCTCCTTCAACCTTAAGCAGGTATAAGAGTGTTTTCTAAATGTGAGACACTGTTCTCTTTCCTAACTCAGTTCAAGTGTAGCCATGTTTACAGGATCTTCATAAGTGATATCTTATGATAAGTTTCTTTTTCTGTGTGACTTATTTCACTTAGAATCATCGTACCTGAATCCACCCATTTTGCTGCTACTGGTCTTATGACATTGATTTCATGGCTGAGGGATATTCCATCGTACGTAAGTACCACAATTTTTTGAACCATGTTTATATTTTCTGGGATACTTAAGGTGTATCCAAGTTGAGGTCCTTGTATGCAGTGCAGCCCTAAATTTTGGGGTGGCTCTGTCTTATTGATTTTCAGTTTTCCCAAGGTATATTCCCTAGACTGGTAGTGCCCTTGGCTCTGTAGCTCTGTTCTTTACTTGTTTTAGGGAACAGAATGCACTCCTCCAGAGAGGCAGTTGGCAATTTACATCCCGCCCATCAGCATAACAAGGCTCCCTGTTCTCCAGGGCCTGTCTTGCCTTTCTTGTTCTTACACATTTTGTGGATGTCCCTTTTGACCGGTGGGAAGTGATACTTCTTTGTAGTGCAGATTTGCATTGCCCGCTTGCTTGCTTGGCCAAAAAGGGCGTATGCGTTTTCTCCTGAATATATTCAGGAGAAAACGCATAAGCCCTTTTTGGCCAAGTGCGTCATTGTCGAAGTTGTGCCCCTCTTCCTGTGCTTTAAAGGTGATTCCAACGTACCTCTTGAAATCTGTTTCCTGCTATTCTGCCTCACTTTCAAGTCCGCCTCGTTGCCTTCCCTCAACAGATTTTTGGACGATAGTTGTCCTTTATTACTCGGCCAGTTTGTGAATTGCTGTGCCCCTGAGCTCCATTTTTCAACTCGTTTTTGGTGAGCTGACCGCAAGTCCAAAATTTTGGTTCAGGACCTATACTGGTTCCTGGTGGGTGGCTGAGAATTTGGTTAATTCTTCTTCCTGCCGGGAAATTACAGTGATATGTGCCCGTCCAGATGCCTAACAGCTACTCTCTCATTGGTTCTCCCACTTCCCTTTCATCCTCTGCCAAATTGGCAACGTGTGCGAACCAAGAGGTTAAAGGGGCTCTCTCTCCAAGTTGGGAGGTTGATAGTAAAGCAGACGGAAAGTCAAACCGGAGCACCAGGAGAGGGACTATTCGTTCAGTTTTAGAAACCTTTCGTATTCACAGTGTGTCCGTTCTCTAGGTTTCCCGCACATGTTATAGCTGTAGTAATATTCCCTTCAACCTGGAGAGTTCGGACCCATGGAATGGGTGCCATGCATTATTGCTTTAAAGGGTCTGCATTTGCTCACCCAATCTCACCAATCGTCTCAGTCCCAAGTGTCCCTCCTTATGCCACATCCAGCTGTCATTGTAGATAGGGTCATTCCAGCTTTCATCAGAGACCCTGAAGGAATTGTAAAGAATTTCCCAGTTTTTTTGTTTTGTTTTTGAAATTCCTTTTTATAGTGGGTTTGAGCTGATTCTCGCTGCCATGTTTATGCCAGTCTAGACACACTTGATTCCCTTACGGAGACATATCAATACATAGGTTTTAAGATTCTTACTAGTCAGATATTTTCCTCTGCGGGAAATATGGGGTTTTGAGTCCCTTTCACTGAGGAAGGTGTAGGTCTTGTCTATTCCATAGTTGGTTTTTGGAACGGTACCTGTGCTTATATCAAACTCTGGTTTTATGCATCACCCCACCTCTCCTTCCCCCTTAAGCAGGTATAAGAGTGTTTTCTAAATGTGAGACACTGTTCTCTTTCCTAACTCAGTTCAAGTGTAGCCATGTTTACAGGATCTTCATAAGTGATATCTTATGATAAGTTTCTTTTTCTGTGTGACTTATTTCACTTAGAATCATCGTACCTGAATCCACCCATTTTGCTGCTACTGGTCTTATGACATTGATTTCATGGCTGAGGGATATTCCATCGTACGTAAGTACCACAATTTTTTGAACCATGTTTATATTTTCTGGGATACTTAAGGTGTATCCAAGTTGAGGTCCTTGTATGCAGTGCAGCCCTAAATTTTGGGGTGGCTCTGTCTTATTGATTTTCAGTTTTCCCAAGGTATATTCCCTAGACTGGTAGTGCCCTTGGCTCTGTAGCTCTGTTCTTTACTTGTTTTAGGGAACAGAATGCACTCCTCCAGAGAGGCAGTTGGCAATTTACATCCCGCCCATCAGCATAACAAGGCTCCCTGTTCTCCAGGGCCTGTCTTGCCTTTCTTGTTCTTACACATTTTGTGGATGTCCCTTTTGACCGGTGGGAAGTGATACTTCTTTGTAGTGCAGATTTGCATTGCCCGCTTGCTTGCTTGGCCAAAAAGGGCGTATGCGTTTTCTCCTGAATATATTCAGGAGAAAACGCATACGCCCTTTTTGGCCAAGTGCGTCATTGTCGAAGTTGTGCCCCTCTTCCTGTGCTTTAAAGGCGATTCCAACGTACCTCTTGAAATCTGTTTCCTGCTATTCTGCCTCGCTTTCAAGTCCGCCTCGTTGCCTTCCCTCAACAGATTTTTGGACGATAGTTGTCCTTTATTACTCGGCCAGTTTGTGAATTGCTGTGCCCCTGAGCTCCATTTTTAAACTCGTTTTTTGTGAGCTGACCGCAAGTCCAAATTTTGGTTCAGGACCTATACTGGTTCCCGGTGGGTGGCTGAGAATTTGGTTAATTCTTCTTCCTGCCGGGAAATTACAGTGATATGTGCCCATCCAAATGCCTAACAGCTACTCTCTCATTGGTTCTCCCTCTTCCCTTTCATCCTCTGCCAAATTGGCAACCTGTGCGAACCAAGAGGTTAAAGGGGCTGTCTCTCCAAGTTGGGAGGTTGATAGTAAAGCAGATGGAAAGTCAAACCGGAGCACCAGGAGAGGGACTATTCGTTGAGTTTTAGAAACCTTTCGTATTCACAGTGTGTCCGTTCTCTAGGTTTCCCGCACATGTTATAGCTGTAGTAATATTCCCTTCAACCTGGAGAGTTCGGACCCATGGAATGGGTGCCATGCATTATTGCTTTAAAGCGTCTGCATTTGCTCACCCAATCTCACCAATCGTCTCAGTCCCAAGTGTCCCTCCTTATGCCACATCCAGCTGTCGTTGTAGATAGGGTCATTCCAGCTTTCATCAGAGACCCTGAAGGAATTGTAAAGAATTTCCCAGTTTTTTTGTTTTGTTTTTGAAATTCCTTTTTATAGTGGGTTTGAGCTGATTCTCGCTGCCATGTTTATGCCAGTCTAGACACACTTGATTCCCTTACGGAGACATATCAATACATAGGTTTTAAGATTCTTACTAGTCAGATATTTTCCTCTGCGGGAAATATGGGGTTTTGAGTCCCTTTCACTGAGGACGGTGTAGGTCTTGTCTATTCCATAGTTGGTTTTTGGAACGGTACCTGTGCTTATATCAAACTCTGGTTTTATGCATCACCCCACCTGTCCTTCAACCTTAAGCAGGTATAAGAGTTTTTTCTAAATGTGAGACACTGTTCTCTTTCCTAACTCAGTTCAAGTGTAGCCATGTTTACAGGATCTTCATAAGTGATATCTTATGATAAGTTTCTTTTTCTGTGTGACTTATTTCACTTAGAATCATCGTACCTGAATCCACCCATTTTGCTGCTACTGGTCTTATGACATTGATTTCATGGCTGAGGGATATTCCATCGTACGTAAGTACCACAATTTTTTGAACCATGTTTATATTTTCTGGGATACTTAAGGTGTATCCAAGTTGAGGTCCTTGTATGCAGTGCAGCCCTAAATTTTGGGGTGGCTCTGTCTTATTGATTTTCAGTTTTCCCAAGGTATATTCCCTAGACTGGTAGTGCCCTTGGCTCTGTAGCTCTGTTCTTTACTTGTTTTAGGGAACAGAATGCACTCCTCCAGAGAGGCAGTTGGCAATTTACATCCCGCCCATCAGCATAACAAGGCTCCCTGTTCTCCAGGGCCTGTCTTGCCTTTCTTGTTCTTACACATTTTGTGGATGTCCCTTTTGACCGGTGGGAAGTGATACTTCTTTGTAGTGCAGATTTGCATTGCCCGCTTGCTTGCTTGGCCAAAAAGGGCGTATGCGTTTTCTCCTGAATATATTCAGGAGAAAACGCATACGCCCTTTTTGGCCAAGTGCGTCATTGTCGAAGTTGTGCCCCTCTTCCTGTGCTTTAAAGGCGATTCCAACGTACCTCTTGAAATCTGTTTCCTGCTATTCTGCCTCACTTTCAAGTCCGCCTCGTTGCCTTCCCTCAACCGATTTTTGGACGATAGTTGTCCTTTATTACTCGGCCAGTTTGGGAATTGCTGTGCCCCTGAGCTCCATTTTTAAACTCGTTTTTTGTGAGCTGACCGCAAGTCCAAATTTTGGTTCAGGACCTATACTGGTTCCCGGTGGGTGGCTGAGAATTTGGTTAATTCTTCTTCCTGCCGGGAAATTACAGTGATATGTGCCCATCCAAATGCCTAACAGCTACTCTCTCATTGGTTCTCCCTCTTCCCTTTCATCCTCTGCCAAATTGGCAACCTGTGCGAACCAAGAGGTTAAAGGGGCTGTCTCTCCAAGTTGGGAGGTTGATAGTAAAGCAGACGGAAAGTCAAACCAGAGCACCAGGAGAGGGACTATTCGTTGAGTTTTAGAAACCTTTCGTATTCACAGTGTGTCCGTTCTCTAGGTTTCCCGCACATGTTATAGCTGTAGTAATATTCCCTTCAACCTGGAGAGTTCGGACCCATGGAATGGGTGCCATGCATTATTGCTTTAAAGGGTCTGCATTTGCTCACCCAATCTCACCAATCGTCTCAGTCCCAAGTGTCCCTCCTTATGCCACATCCAGCTGTCGTTGTAGATAGGGTCATTCCAGCTTTCATCAGACACCCCGAAGGAATTGTAAAGAATTTCCCAGTTTTTTTGTTTTGTTTTTGAAATTCCTTTTTATAGTGGGTTTGAGCTGATTCTCGCTGCCATGTTTATGCCAGTCTAGACACACTTGATTCCCTTACGGAGACATATCAATACATAGGTTTTAAGATTCTTACTAGTCAGATATTTTCCTCTGCGGGAAATATGGGGTTTTGAGTCCCTTTCACTGAGGACGGTGTAGGTCTTGTCTATTCCATAGTTGGTTTTTGGAACGGTACCTGTGCTTATATCAAACTCTGGTTTTATGCATCACCCCACCGCTCCTTCCCCCTTAAGCAGGTATAAGTGTGTTTTCTAAATGTGAGACACTGTTCTCTTTCCTAACTCAGTTCAAGTGTAGCCATGTTTACAGGATCTTCATAAGTGATATCTTATGATAAGTTTCTTTTTCTGTGTGACTTATTTCACTTAGAATCATCGTACCTGAATCCACCCATTTTGCTGCTACTGGTCTTATGACATTGATTTCATGGCTGAGGGATATTCCATCGTACGTAAGTACCACAATTTTTTGAACCATGTTTATATTTTCTGGGATACTTAAGGTGTATCCAAGTTGAGGTCCTTGTATGCAGTGCAGCCCTAAATTTTGGGGTGGCTCTGTCTTATTGATTTTCAGTTTTCCCAAGGTATATTCCCTAGACTGGTAGTGCCCTTGGCTCTGTAGCTCTGTTCTTTACTTGTTTTAGGGAACAGAATGCACTCCTCCAGAGAGGCAGTTGGCAATTTACATCCCGCCCATCAGCATAACAAGGCTCCCTGTTCTCCAGGGCCTGTCTTGCCTTTCTTGTTCTTACACATTTTGTGGATGTCCCTTTTGACCGGTGGGAAGTGATACTTCTTTGTAGTGCAGATTTGCATTGCCCGCTTGCTTGCTTGGCCAAAAAGGGCGTATGCGTTTTCTCCTGAATATATTCAGGAGAAAACGCATAAGCCCTTTTTGGCCAAGTGCGTCATTGTCGAAGTTGTGCCCCTCTTCCTGTGCTTTAAAGGTGATTCCAACGTACCTCTTGAAATCTGTTTCCTGCTATTCTGCCTCGCTTTCAAGTCCGCCTCGTTGCCTTCCCTCAACAGATTTTTGGACGATAGTTGTCCTTTATTACTCGGCCAGTTTGGGAATTGCTGTGCCCCTGAGCTCCATTTTTCAACTCGTTTTTTGTGAGCAGACCGCAAGTCAAAATTTTGGTTCAGGACCTATACTGGTTCCCGGTGGGGGGCTGAGACTTTGGTTAATTCTTCTTCCTGCCAGGAAATTACAGTGATATGTGCCCGTCGAAATGCCTAACAGCTACTCTCTCATTGGTTCTCCCTCTTCCCTTTCATCCTCTGCCAAATTGGCAACCTGTGCGAACCAGGAGGTTAAAGGGGCTGTCTCTCCAAGTTGGGAGGTTGATAGTAAAGCAGATGGAAAGTCAAACCGGAGCACCAGGAGAGGGACTATTCGTTGAGATTTAGAAACCTTTCGTATTCACAGTGTGTCCGTTCTCTAGGTTTCCCGTACATGTTATAATTGTAGTAATATTCCCTTCAACCTGGAGAGTTCGGACCCATGGAATGGGTGTCATGCATTATTGCTTTAAAGGGTCTGCATTTGCTCACCCAATCTCACCAATCGTCTCAGTCCCAAGTGTCCCTCCTTATGCCACATCCAGCTGTCATTGTAGATAGGGTCATTCCAGCTTTCATCAGAGACCCTGAAGGAATTGTAAAGAATTTCCCAGTTTTTTTGTTTTGTTTTTGAAATTCCTTTTTATAGTGGGTTTGAGCTGATTCTCGCTGCCATGTTTATGCCAGTCTAGACACACTTGATTCCCATATGGAGACATATCAATTCATAGGTTTTAAGATTCTTACTAGTCAGATATTTTCCTCTGCGGGAAATATGGGGTTTTGAGTCCCTTTCACTGAGGAAGGTGTAGGTCTTGTCTATTCCATAGTTGGTTTTTGGAACGGTACCTGTGCTTATATCAAACTCTGGTTTTATGCATCACCCCACCTCTCCTTCCCCCTTAAGCAGGTATAAGAGTGTTTTCTAAATGTGAGACACTGTTCTCTTTCCTAACTCAGTTCAAGTGTAGCCATGTTTACAGGATCTTCATAAGTGATATCTTATGATAAGTTTCTTTTTCTGTGTGACTTATTTCACTTAGAATCATCGTACCTGAATCCACCCATTTTGCTGCTACTGGTCTTATGACATTGACTTCATGGCTGAGGGATATTCCATCGTACGTAAGTACCACAATTTTTTGAACCATTTTTATATTTCCTGGGATATTTAAGGTGTAACCAAGTTGAGGTCCTTGTAAGCAGTGCAGCCCTAATTTTGGGGTGGGTTTGTCTTATTGATTTTCAGTTTTCCCAAGGTATATTCCCTAGACTGGAAGTGCCCTTGGCTCTGTAGCTCTGTTCTTTACTTGTTTTAGGGAACACAATGCACTCTTCCAGAGAGGCAGTTGGCAATTTACATCCCGCCCATCAGCATAACAAGGCTCCTTGTTCTCCAGGGCCTGTCTTGCCTTTCTGGTTTTTACACAATTTGTGGATGTCCCTTTTGACCAGTGGGAAGTGGTACTTCTTTTTAGTGCAGATTTGCATTGCCCGCATGCTTGCTTCTCCAAAAAGGGCGTATGCGTTTTCTCCTTAATATATTCAGGAGAAAACGCATACGCCCATTTTGGCCAAGTGCATCATTGTCGAAGTTGTGCCCCTCTTCCTGTGCTTTAAAGGCGATTCCAACGTACCTCTTGAAATCTGTTTCCTGCTATTCTGCCTCGCTTTCAAGTGCGCCTCGTTGCCTTCCCTCAACAGATTTTTGGACGATAGTTGTCCTTTATTACTCGGCCAGTTTGGGAATTGCTGTGCCCCTGAGCTCCATTTTTCAACTCGTTTTTTGTGAGCAGACCGCAAGTCAAAATTTTGGTTCAGGACCTATACTGGTTCCCGGTGGGGGGCTGAGACTTTGGTTAATTCTTCTTCCTGCCAGGAAATTACAGTGATATGTGCCCGTCGAAATGCCTAACAGCTACTCTCTCATTGGTTCTCCCTCTTCCCTTTCATCCTCTGCCAAATTGGCAACCTGTGCGAACCAGGAGGTTAAAGGGGCTGTCTCTCCAAGTTGGGAGGTTGATAGTAAAGCAGATGGAAAGTCAAACCGGAGCACCAGGAGAGGGACTATTCGTTGAGTTTTAGAAACCTTTCGTATTCACAGTGTGTCCGTTCTCTAGGTTTCCCGTACATGTTATATCTGTAGTAATATTCCCTTCAACCTGGAGAGATGGGACCCATGGAATGGGTGCCAGGCATTTGTGCTTTAAAGGGTCTGCATTTGCTCACCCAATCTCACCAATCGTCTCAGTCCCAAGTGTCCCTCGTTATGCCACATCCAGCTGTCATTGTAGATAGGGTCATTCCAGGTTTCATCAGAGACCCTGAAGGAATTGTAAAGAATTTCCCAGTTTTTTGTTTTGTTTTTGAAACTCCTTTTTATAGTGGGTTTGAGCTGATTCTCGCTGCCATGTTTATGCCAGTCTAGACACACTTGATTCCCTTACGGAGACATATCAATACATAGGTTTTAAGATTCTTATTAGTCAGATATATTCCTCTGTGGGAAATATGGGGTTTTGAGTCCCTTTCACTGAGGAAGGTGTAGGTCTTGTCTCTTCCATAGTTGGTTTTTGGAACAGTACCTGTGCTTATATTAAACTCTGGTTTTATGCAGCACCCCACCTCTCCTTCCCCCTTAAGCAGGCATAAGAGTGTTTTCTAAATGTGAGACACTGTTCTCTTTCCTAACTCAGTTCAAGTGTAGCCATGTTTACAGGATCTTCATAAGTGATACCTTATGATAAGTTTCTTTTTCTGTGTGACTTATTTCACTTAGGATCATCGTACCGGAATCCACCCATTTTGCTGCTACTGGTCTTATGACATTGATTTCATGGCTGAGGGATATTCCATCGTACGTAAGTACCACAATTTTCTGAACCATGTTTATATTTCCTGGGATATTTAAGGTGTACCCAAGTTGAGGTCCTTGTAAGCAGTGCAGCCCTAAATTTTGTGGTGGCTGTGTCTTATTGATTTTCAGTTTTCCCAAGGTATATTCCCTAGACTGGTAGTGCCCTTGGCTCTGTAGCTCTGTTCTTTACTTGTTGTAGGGAACAGAATGCACTCCTCCAGAGAGGCAGTTGGCAATTTACATCCCGCCCATCAGCATAACAAGGCTCCCTGTTCTCCAGGGCCTGTCTTGCCTTTCTTGTTCTTACACATTTTGTGGATGTCCCTTTTGACCGGTGGGAAGTGATACTTCTTTGTAGTGCAGATTTGCATTGCCCGCTTGCTTGCTTGGCCAAAAAGGGCGTATGCGTTTTCTCCTGAATATATTCAGGAGAAAACGCATACGCCCTTTTTGGCCAAGTGCGTCATTGTCGAAGTTGTGCCCCTCTTCCTGTGCTTTAAAGGTGATTCCAACGTACCTCTTGAAATCTGTTTCCTGCTATTCTGCCTCGCTTTCAAGTCCGCCTCGTTGCCTTCCGTCAACAGATTTTTGGACGATAGTTGTCCTTTATTACTCGGCCAGTTTGTGAATTGCTGTGCCCCTGAGCTCCATTTTTAAACTCGTTTTTTGTGAGCTGACCGCAAGTCCAAAATTTTGGTTCAGGACCTATACTGGTTCCCGGTGGGTGGCTGAGAATTTGGTTAATTCTTCTTCCTGCCGGGAAATTACAGTGATATGTGCCCGTCCAAATGCCTAACAGCTACTCTCTCATTGGTTCTCCCTCTTCCCTTTCATCCTCTGCCAAATTGGCAACCTGTGCGAACCAAGAGGTTAAAGGGGCTGTCTCTCCAAGTTGGGAGGTTGATAGTAAAGCAGACGGAAAGTCAAACCGGAGCACCAGGAGAGGGACTATGCGTTGAGTTTTAGAAACCTTTCGTATTCACAGTGTGTCCGTTCCCTAGGTTTCCCGCACATGTTATAGCTGTAGTAATATTCCCTTCAACCTGGAGAGTTCGGACCCATGGAATGGGTGCCATGCATTATTGCTTTAAAGGGTCTGCATTTGCTCACCCAATCTCACCAATCGTCTCAGTCCCAAGTGTCCCTCCTTATGCCACATCCAGCTGTCATTGTAGATAGGGTCATTCCAGCTTTCATCAGAGACCCTGAAGGAATTGTAAAGAATTTCCCAGTTTTTTTGTTTTGTTTTTGAAATTCCTTTTTATAGTGGGTTTGAGCTGATTCTCGCTGCCATGTTTATGCCAGTCTAGACACACTTGATTCCCTTATGGAGACATATCAATACATAGGTTTTAAGATTCTTACTAGTCAGATATTTTCCTCTGCGGGAAATATGGGGTTTTGAGTCCCTTTCACTGAGGAAGGTGTAGGTCTTGTCTATTCCATAGTTGGTTTTTGGAACGGTACCTGTGCTTATATCAAACTCTGGTTTTATGCATCACCCCACCTCTCCTTCCCCCTTAAGCAGGTATAAGAGTGTTTTCTAAATGTGAGACACTGTTCTCTTTCCTAACTCAGTTCAAGTGTAGCCATGTTTACAGGATCTTCATAAGTGATATCTTATGATAAGTTTCTTTTTCTGTGTGACTTATTTCACTTAGAATCATCGTACCTGAATCCACCCATTTTGCTGCTACTTGTCTTATGACATTGACTTCATGGCTGAGGGATATTCCATCGTACATAAGTACCACAATTTTTTGAACCATTTTTATATTTCCTGGGATATTTAAGGTGTAACCAAGTTGAGGTCCTTGTAAGCAGTGCAGCCCTAATTTTGGGGTGGGTTTGTCTTATTGATTTTCAGTTTTCCCAAGGTATATTCCCTAGACTGGAAGTGCCCTTGGCTCTGTAGCTCTGTTGTTTACTTGTTTTAGGGAACACAATGCACTCTTCCAGAGAGGCAGTTGGCAATTTACATCCCGCCCATCAGCATAACAAGGCTCCTTGTTCTCCAGGGCCTGTCTTGCCTTTCTGGTTTTTACACAATTTGTGGATGTCCCTTTTGACCAGTGGGAAGTGGTACTTCTTTTTAGTGCAGATTTGCATTGCCCGCATGCTTGCTTCTCCAAAAAGGGCGTATGCGTTTTCTCCTTAATATATTCAGGAGAAAACGCATACGCCCATTTTGGCCAAGTGCATCATTGTCGAAGTTGTGCCCCTCTTCCTGTGCTTTAAAGGCGATTCCAACGTACCTCTTGAAATCTGTTTCCTGCTATTCTGCCTCGCTTTCAAGTCCGCCTCGTTGCCTTCCCTCAACAGATTTTTGGACGATAGTTGTCCTTTATTACTCGGCCAGTTTGGGAATTGCTGTGCCCCTGAGCTCCATTTTTCAACTCGTTTTTTGTGAGCAGACCGCAAGTCAAAATTTTGGTTCAGGACCTATACTGGTTCCCGGTGGGGGGCAGAGACTTTGGTTAATTCTTCTTCCTGCCAGGAAATTACAGTGATATGTGCCCGTCGAAATGCCTAACAGCTACTCTCTCATTGGTTCTCCCTCTTCCCTTTCATCCTATGCCAAATTGGCAACCTGTGCGAACCAGGAGGTTAAATGGGCTGTCTCTCCAAGTTGGGAGGTTGATAGTAAAGCAGATGGAAAGTCAAACCGGAGCACCAGGAGAGGGAGTATTCGTTGAGTTTTAGAAACCTTTCGTATTCACAGTGTGTCCGTTCTCTAGGTTTCCCGTACATGTTATAGCTGTAGTAATATTCCCTTCAACCTGGAGAGATGGGACCCATGGAATGGGTGCCAGGCATTTGTGCTTTAAAAGGTCTGCATTTGCTCACCCAATCTCACCAATCGTCTCAGTCCCAAGTGTCCCTCGTTATGCCACATCCAGCTGTCATTGTAGATAGGGTCATTCCAGGTTTCATCAGAGACCCTGAAGGAATTGTAAAGAATTTCCCAGTTTTTTGTTTTGTTTTTGAAACTCCTTTTTATAGTGGGTTTGAGCTGATTCTCGCTGCCATGTTTATGCCAGTCTAGACACACTTGATTCCCTTACGGAGACATATCAATACATAGGTTTTAAGATTCTTATTAGTCAGATATATTCCTCTGTGGGAAATATGGGGTTTTGAGTCCCTTTCACTGAGGAAGGTGTAGGTCTTGTCTCTTCCATAGTTGGTTTTTGGAACAGTACCTGTGCTTATATTAAACTCTGGTTTTATGCAGCACCCCACCTCTCCTTCCCCCTTAAGCAGGCATAAGAGTGTTTTCTAAATGTGAGACACTGTTCTATTTCCTAACTCAGTTCAAGTGTAGCCATGTTTACAGGATCTTCATAAGTGATACCTTATGATAAGTTTCTTTTTCTGTGTGACTTATTTCACTTAGGATCATCGTACCGGAATCCACCCATTTTGCTGCTACTGGTCTTATGACATTGATTTCATGGCTGAGGGATATTCCATCGTACGTAAGTACCACAATTTTCTGAACCATGTTTATATTTCCTGGGATATTTAAGGTGTACCCAAGTTGAGGTCCTTGTAAGCAGTGCAGCCCTAAATTTTGGGGTGGCTCTGTCTTATTGATTTTCAGTTTTCCCAAGGTATATTCCCTAGACTGGTAGTGCCCTTGGCTCTGTAGCTCTGTTCTTTACTTGTTGTAGGGAACAGAATGCACTCCTCCAGAGAGGCAGTTGGCAATTTACATCCCGCCCATCAGCATAACAAGGCTCCCTGTTCTCCAGGGCCTGTCTTGGCTTTCTTGTTCTTACATATTTTGTGGATGTCCCTTTTGACCGGTGGGAAGTGATACTTCTTTGTAGTGCAGATTTGCATTGCCCGCTTGCTTGCTTGGCCAAAAAGGGCGTATGCGTTTTCTCCTGAATATATTCAGGAGAAAACGCATACGCCCTTTTTGGCCAAGTGCATCATTGTCGAAGTTGTGCCCCTCTTCCTGTGCTTTAAAGGCGATTCCAACGTACCTCTTGAAATCTGTTTCCTGCTATTCGGCCTCGCTTTCAAGTCCGCCTCGTTGCCTTCCCTCAACAGATTTTTGGACGATAGTTGTCCTTTATTACTCGGCCAGTTTGTGAATTGCTTTGACCCTGAGCTCCATTTTTCAACTCGTTTTTGGAGAGCTGACCGCAAGTCCAAAATTTTGGTTCAGGTCCTATACTGGTTCCCGGTGGGTGGCTGAGAATTTGGTTAATTCTTCTTCCTGCCGGGAAATTACAGTGATATGTGCCCATCCAAATGCCTAACAGCTACTCTCTCATTGGTTCTCCCTCTTCCCTTTCATCCTCTGCCAAATTGGCAACATGTGCGAACCAAGAGGTTAAAGGGGCTGTCTCTCCAAGTTGGGAGGTTGATAGTAAAGCAGCCGGAAAGTCAAACCGGAGCACCAGGAGAGGGACTATTCGTTGAGTTTTAGAAACCTTTCGTATTCACAGTGTGTCCGTTCTCTAGGTTTCCCGCACATGTTATAGCTGTAGTAATATTCCCTTCAACCTGGAGAGTTCGGACCCATGGAATGGGTGCCATGCATTATTGCTTTAAAGGGTCTGCATTTGCTCACCCAATCTCACCAATTGTCTCAGTCCCAAGTGTCCCTCCTTATGCCACATCCAGCTGTCGTTGTAGATAGGGTCATTCCAGCTTTCATCAGACACCCCGAAGGAATTGTAAAGAATTTCCCAGTTTTTTGTTTTGTTTTTGAAATTCCTTTTTATAGTGGGTTTGAGCTGATTCTCGCTGCCATGTTTATGCCAGTCTAGACACACTTGATTCCCTTATGGAGACATATCAATACATAGGTTTTAAGATTCTTACTAGTCAGATATTTTCCTCTGCGGGAAATATGGGGTTTTGAGTCCCTTTCACTGAGGAAGGTGTAGGTCTTGTCTATTCCATAGTTGGTTTTTGGAACGGTACCTGTGCTTATATCAAACTCTGGTTTTATGCATCACCCCACCTCTCCTTCCCCCTTAAGCAGGTATAAGAGTGTTTTCTAAATGTGAGACACTGTTCTCTTTCCTAACTCAGTTCAAGTGTAGCCATGTTTACAGGATCTTCATAAGTGATATCTTATGATAAGTTTCTTTTTCTGTGTGACTTATTTCACTTAGAATCATCGTACCTGAATCCACCCATTTTGCTGCTACTGGTCTTATGACATTGATTTCATGGCTGAGGGATATTCCATCGTACGTAAGTACCACAATTTTTTGAACCATGTTTATATTTTCTGGGATACTTAAGGTGTATCCAAGTTGAGGTCCTTGTATGCAGTGCAGCCCTAAATTTTGGGATGGCTCTGTCTTATTGATTTTCAGTTTTCCCAAGGTATATTCCCTAGACTGGTAGTGCCCTTGGCTCTGTAGCTCTGTTCTTTACTTTTTTTAGGGAACAGAATGCACTCCTCCAGAGAGGCAGTTGGCAATTTACATCCCGCCCATCAGCATAACAAGGCTCCCTGTTCTCCAGGTCCTGTCTTGCCTTTCTTGTTCTTACACATTTTGTGGATGTCCCTTTTGACCGGTGGGAAGTGATACTTCTTTGTAGTGCAGATTTGCATTGCCCGCTTGCTTGCTTGGCCAAAAAGGGCGTATGCGTTTTCTCCTGAATATATTCAGGAGAAAACGCATACGCCCTTTTTGGCCAAGTGTGTCATTGTCGAAGTTGTGCCCCTCTTCCTGTGCTTTAAAGGCGATTCCAACGTACCTCTTGAAACTGTTTCCTGCTATTCTGCCTCATATTCAAGTCCGCCTCGTTGCCTTCCCTCAACAGATTTTTGGACGATAGTTGTCCTTTATTACTCGGCCAGTTTGTGAATTGCTGTGCCCCTGAGCTCCATTTTTCAACTCGTTTTTGGTGAGCTGACCGCAAGTCCAAAATTTTGGTTCAGGACCTATACTGGTTCCCGGTGGGTGGCTGAGAATTTGGTTAATTCTTCTTCCTGCCGGGAAATTACAGTGATATGTGCCCGTCCAAATGCCTAACAGCTACTCTCTCATTGGTTCTCCCTCTTCCCTTTCATCCTCTGCCAAATTGGCAACCTGTGCGAACCAAGAGGTTAAAGGGGCTGTCTATCCAAGTTGGGAGGTTGATAGTAAAGCAGACGGAAAGTCAAACCAGAGCACCAGGAGAGGGACTATTCGTTGAGTTTTAGAAACCTTTCGTATTCACAGTGTGTCCGTTCTCTAGGTTTCCCGCACATGTTATAGCTGTAGTAATATTCCCTTCAACCTGGAGAGTTCGGACCCATGGAATGGGTGCCATGCATTATTGCTTTAAAGGGTCTGCATTTGCTCACCCAATCTCACCAATCGTCTCAGTCCCAAGTGTCCGTCCTTATGCCACATCCAGCTGTCGTTGTAGATAGGGTCATTCCAGGTTTCATCAGAGACTCTGAAGGAATTGTAAAGAATTTCCCAGTTTTTTTTGTTTTGTTTTTGAAATTCCTTTTTATAGTGGGTTTGAGCTGATTCTCGCTGCCATGTTTATGCCAGTCTAGACACACTTGATTTCCTTACGGAGACATATCAATACATAGGTTTTAAGATTCTTACTAGTCAGATATTTTCCTCTGCGGGAAATATGGGGTTTTGAGTCCCTATCACTGAGGAAGGTGTAGGTCTTGTCTATTCCATAGTTGGTTTTTGGAACGGTACCTGTGCTTATATCAAACTCTGGTTTTATGCATCACCCCACCTCTCCTTCCCCCTTAAGCAGGTATAAGAGTGTTTTCTAAATGTGAGACACTGTTCTCTTTCCTAACTCAATTCAAGTGTAGCCATGTTTACAGGATCTTCATAAGTGATATCTTATGATAAGTTTCTTTTTCTGTGTGACTTATTTCACTTAGAATCATCGTACCTGAATCCACCCATTTTGCTGCTACTGGTCTTATGACATTGATTTCATGGCTGAGGGATATTCCATCGTACGTAAGTACCACAATTTTTTGAACCATGTTTATATTTTCTGGGATACTTAAGGTGTATCCAAGTTGAGGTCCTTGTATGCAGTGCAGCCCTAAATTTTGGGGTGGCTCTGTCTTATTGATTTTCAGTTTTCCCAAGGTATATTCCCTAGACTGGTAGTGCCCTTGGCTCTGTAGCTCTGTTCTTTACTTGTTTTAGGGAACAGAATGCACTCCTCCAGAGAGGCAGTTGGCAATTTACATCCCGCCCATCAGCATAACAAGGCTCCCTGTTCTCCAGGGCCTGTCTTGCCTTTCTTGTTCTTACACATTTTGTGGATGTCCCTTTTGACCGGTGGGAAGTGATACTTCTTTGTAGTGCAGATTTGCATTGCCCGCTTGCTTGCTTGGCCAAAAAGGGCGTATGCGATTTCTCCTGAATATATTCAGGAGAAAACGCATACGCCCTTTTTGGCCAAGTGCATCATTGTCGAAGTTGTGCCCCTCTTCCTGTGCTTTAAAGGCGATTCCAACGTACCTCTTGAAATCTGTTTCCTGCTATTCTGCCTCGCTTTCAAGTCCGCCTCGTTGCCTTCCGTCAACAGATTTTTGGACGATAGTTGTCCTTTATTACTCGGCCAGTTTGTGAATTGCTGTGTCCCTGAGCTCCATTTTTCAACTCGTTTTTGGTGAGCTGAACGCAAGTCCAAAATTTTGGTTCAGGACCTATACTGGTTCCCGGTGGGTGGCTGAGAATTTGGTTAATTCTTCTTCCTGCCGGGAAATTACAGTGATATGTGCCCGTCCAAATGCCTAACAGCTACTCTCTCATTGGTTCTCCCTCTTCCCTTTCATCCTCTGCCAAATTGGCAACCTGTGCGAACCACGAGGTTAAAGGGGCTGTCTCTCCAAGTTGGGAGGTTGATAGTAAAGCAGACGGAAAGTCAAACCGGAGCACCAGGAGAGGGTTTATTCTTTGAGTTTTAGAAACCTTCCGTATTCACAGTGTGTCCGTTCTCTAGGTTTCCCGCACATGTTATAGGTGTAGTAATATTCCCTTCAACCTGGAGAGTTCGGACCCATGGAATGGGTGCCATGCATTATTGCTTTAAAGGGTCTGCATTTGCTCACCCAATCTCACCAATCGTCTCAGTCCCAAGTGTCCCTCCTTATGCCACATCCAGCTGTCGTTGTAGATAGGGTCATTCCAGCTTTCATCAGAGACCCTGAAGGAATTGTAAAGAATTTCCCACTTTTTTTGTTTTGTTTTTGAAATTCCTTTTTATAGTGGGTTTGAGCTGATTCTCGCTGCCATGTTTATGCCAGTCTAGACACACTTGATTCCCTTACGGAGACATATCAATACATAGGTTTTAAGATTCTTACTAGTCAGATATTTTCCTCTGCGGGAAATATGGGGTTTTGAGTCCCTTTCACTGAGGAAGGTGTAGGTCTTGTCTATTCCATAGTTGGTTTTTGGAACGGTACCTGTGCTTATATCAAACTCTGGTTTTATGCATCACCCCACCTCTCCTTCCCCCTTAAGCAGTTATAAGAGTGTTTTCTAAATGTGAGACACTGTTCTCTTTCCTAACTCAGTTCAAGTGTAGCCATGTTTACAGGATCTTCATAAGTGATATCTTATGATAAGTTTCTTTTTCTGTGTGACTTATTTCACTTAGAATCATCGTACCTGAATCCACCCATTTTGCTGCTACTGGTCTTATGACATTGATTTCATGGCTGAGGGATATTCCATCGTACGTAAGTACCACAATTTTTTGAACCATGTTTATATTTTCTTGGATACTTAAGGTGTATCCAAGTTGAGGTCCTTGTATGCAGTGCAGCCCTAAATTATGGGGTGGCTCTGTCTTATTGATTTTCAGTTTTCCCAAGGTATATTCCCTAGACTGGTAGTGACCTTGGCTCTGTAGCTCTGTTCTTTACTTGTTTTAGGGAACAGAATGCACTCCTCCAGAGAGGCAGTTGGCAATTTACATCCCGCCCATCAGCATAACAAGGCTCCCTGTTCTCCAGGGCCTGTCTTGCCTTTCTTGTTCTTACACATTTTGTGGATGTCCCTTTTGACCGGTGGGAAGTGATACTTCTTTGTAGTGTAGATTTGCATTGCCCGCTTGCTTGCTTGGCCAAAAAGGGCGTATGCGTTTTCTCCTGAATATATTCAGGAGAAAACGCATACGCCCTTTTTGGCCAAGTGCGTCATTGTCGAAGTTGTGCCCCTCTTCCTGTGCTTTAAAGGCGATTCCAACGTACCTCTTGAAATCTGTTTCCTGCTATTCTGCCTCACTTTCAAGTCCGCCTCGTTGCCTTCCCTCAACAGATTTTTGGACGATAGTTGTCCTTTATTACTCGGCCAGTTTGTGAATTGCTGTGCCCCTGAGCTCCATTTTTCAACTCGTTTTTGGTGAGCTGACCGCAAGTCCAAAATTTTGGTTCAGGACCTATACTGGTTCCCGGTGGGTGGCTGAGAATTTGGTTAATTCTTCTTCCTGCCGGGAAATTACAGTGATATGTGCCCGTCCAAATGCCTAACAGCTACTCTCTCATTGGTTCTCCCTCTTCCCTTTCATCCTCTGCCAAATTGGCAACCTGTGCGAACCAAGAGGTTAAAGGGGCTGTCTATCCAAGTTGGGAGGTTGATAGTAAAGCAGACGGAAAGTCAAACCAGAGCACCAGGAGAGGGACTATTCGTTGAGTTTTAGAAACCTTTCGTATTCACAGTGTGTCCGTTCTCTAGGTTTCCCGCACATGTTATAGCTGTAGTAATATTCCCTTCAACCTGGAGAGTTCGGACCCATGGAATGGGTGCCATGCATTATTGCTTTAAAGGGTCTGCATTTGCTCACCCAATCTCACCAATCGTCTCAGTCCCAAGTGTCCGTCCTTATGCCACATCCAGCTGTCGTTGTAGATAGGGTCATTCCAGGTTTCATCAGAGACTCTGAAGGAATTGTAAAGAATTTCCCAGTTTTTTTTGTTTTGTTTTTGAAATTCCTTTTTATAGTGGGTTTGAGCTGATTCTCGCTGCCATGTTTATGCCAGTCTAGACACACTTGATTTCCTTACGGAGACATATCAATACATAGGTTTTAAGATTCTTACTAGTCAGATATTTTCCTCTGCGGGAAATATGGGGTTTTGAGTCCCTATCACTGAGGAAGGTGTAGGTCTTGTCTATTCCATAGTTGGTTTTTGGAACGGTACCTGTGCTTATATCAAACTCTGGTTTTATGCATCACCCCACCTCTCCTTCCCCCTTAAGCAGGTATAAGAGTGTTTTCTAAATGTGAGACACTGTTCTCTTTCCTAACTCAGTTCAAGTGTAGCCATGTTTACAGGATCTTCATAAGTGATATCTTATGATAAGTTTCTTTTTCTGTGTGACTTATTTCACTTAGAATCATCGTACCGGAATCCACCCATTTTGCTGCTACTGGTCTTATGACATTGATTTCATGGCTGAGGGATATTCCATCGTACGTATGTACCACAATTTTTTGAACCATGTTTATATTTTCTGGGATACTTAAGGTGTATCCAAGTTGAGGTCCTTGTATGCAGTGCAGCCCTAAATTTTGGGGTGGCTCTGTCTTATTGATTTTCAGTTTTCCCAAGGTATATTCCCTAGACTGGTAGTGCCCTTGGCTCTGTAGCTCTGTTCTTTACTTGTTTTAGGGAACAGAATGCACTCCTCCAGAGAGGCAGTTGGCAATTTACATCCCGCCCATCAGCATAACAAGGCTCCCTGTTCTCCAGGGCCTGTCTTGCCTTTCTTGTTCTTACACATTTTGTGGATGTCCCTTTTGACCGGTGGGAAGTGATACTTCTTTGTAGTGCAGATTTGCATTGACCGCTTGCTTGCTTGGCCAAAAAGGGCGTATGCGTTTTCTCCTGAATATATTCAGGAGAAAACGCATACGCCCTTTTTGGCCAAGTGCATCTTTGTCGAAGTTGTGCCCCTCTTCCTGTGCTTTAAAGGCGATTCCAACGTACCTCTTGAAATCTGTTTCCTGCTATTCTGCCTCGCTTTCAAGTCCGCCTCGTTGCCTTCCGTCAACAGATTTTTGGACGATAGTTGTCCTTTATTACTCGGCCAGTTTGTGAATTGCTGTGTCCCTGAGCTCCATTTTTCAACTCGTTTTTGGTGAGCTGACCGCAAGTCCAAAATTTTGGTTCAGGACCTATACTGGTTCCCGGTGGGTGGCTGAGAATTTGGTTAATTCTTCTTCCTGCCGGGAAATTACAGTGATATGTGCCCGTCCAAATGCCTAACAGCTACTCTCTCATTGGTTCTCCCTCTTCCCTTTCATCCTCTGCCAAATTGGCAACCTGTGCGAACCAAGAGGTTAAAGGGGCTGTCTCTCCAAGTTGGGAGGTTGATAGTAAAGCAGACGGAAAGTCAAACCGGAGCACCAAGAGAGGGTTTATTCTTTGAGTTTTAGAAACCTTTCGTATTCACAGTGTGTCCGTTCTCTAGGTTTCCTGTACATGTTATAACTGTAGTAATATTCCCTTCAACCTGGAGAGTTGGGACTCATGGAATGGGTGTCAAGCATTTGTGCTTTATAGGGTCTACATTTGCTCACCCAATCTCACCAATCCTCTCAGTCCCAAGTGTCCAGCCTTATGCCACATCCAGCTGTCGTTGTAGATAGGGTCATTCCAGCTTTCATCAGAGACCCTGAAGGAATTGTAAAGAATTTCCCAGGTTTTTGTTTTGTTTTTGAAATTTCTTTTTATAGTGGGTTTGAGCTGATTCTCGCTGCCATGTTTATGCCAGTCTAGACACACTTGTTTCCCTTTCAGAGACATATCAATACATAGGTTTTAAGATTCTTACTAGTCAGATATATTCCTCTGCGGGAAATATGGGGTTTTGAGTCCCTTTCACTGAGGAAGGTGTAGGTCTTTTCTATTACATAGTTGGTTTTGGAACGGTACCTGTGCTTATATCAAACTCTGGTTTTATGCATCACCCCACCTCTCCTTCCCCCTTAAGCAGGCATAAGAGTGTTTTCTAAATGTGAGACTCTGTTCTCTTTCCTAACTCAGTTCAAGTGTAGCCATGTTTATAGGATCTTCATAAGTGATATCTTATGATAAGTTTCTTTTTCTGTGTGACTTATTTCACTTAGAATCATCGTACCTGAATCCACCCATTTTGCTGCTACTGGTCTTATGATATTGATTTCATGGCTGAGGGATATTCCATCGTACGTAATTACCACAATTTTTTGAACCATTTTTATATTTCCTGGGATAATTAATGTGTATCCAAGTTGAGGTCCTTGTAAGTAGTGCAGCCCTAAATTTTGGGGTGGCTCTGTCTTATTGATTTTCAGTTTTCCCAAGGTATATTCCCTAGACTGGAAGTGCCCTTGGCTCTGTAGCTCTGTTCTTTACTTGTTTTAGGGAACACAATGCACTCCTCCAGAGAGGCAGTTGGCAATTTACATCCCGCCCATCAGCATAACAAGGCTCCCTGTTTTCCAGGGCCTGTCTTGCCTTTCTGGTTTTTACACATTTTGTGGATGTCCCTTTTGACCGGTGGGAAGTGATACTTCTTTGTAGTGCAGATTTGCATTGCCCGCTTGCTTGCTTGGCCAAAAAGGGCGTATGCGTTTTCTCCTGAATATATTCAGGGGAAAATGAATACACACTTTTTGGCCAATTGCATCATTGTCGAAGTTGTGCCCCTCTTCCTGTGCTTTAAAGGCGATTCCAACGTACATCTTGAAATCTGTTTCCTGCTATTCTGACTCGCATTCAAGTCCACCTCGTTGCCTTCCCTCAAAAGATTTTTGGACGATAGTTGTCCTTTATTACTCGGCCAATTTGTGAATTGCTGTGCCCCTGAGCTCCATTTTTCAACTCGTTTTTGGTGAGCTGACCGCAAGTCCAAAATTTTGGTTCAGGACCTATACTGGTTCCCGGTGGGTGGCTGAGACATTGGTTAATTCTTATTCCTGCCGGGAAATTAGAGTGATATGTGCCCGTCCAAATGCCTAACAGCTACTCTCTCATTGGTTCTCCCTCTTCCCTTTCATCCTCTGCCAAATTGGCAACCTGTGTGAACCAGGAGGTTAAAGGGGCTGTCTCTCCAAGTTGGGTGGTTGATAGTAAAGCAGATGAAAAGTCAAGCCGGAGCACCAGGTGAGGGACTATTCGTTGAGTTTTAGAAACCTTTCGTATTCACAGTGTGTCCGTTCTCTAGGTTTCCCGTACATGTTATAGCTGTAGTAATATTCCCTTCAACCTGGAGAGTTCGGGCCCATGGAATGGGTGCCAGGCATTTGTGATTTAAAGGGTCTGCATTTGCTCACCCAATCTCACCAAACCTCTCAGTCCCAAGTGTCCTTCCTTATGCCACATCGAGCTGTCGTTGTAGATAGGGTCATTCCAGGTTTCAACAGGGACCCTGAAGGAATTGTAAAGAATTTCCCAGTTTTTCTGTTTGTTTTTGAAAATCCTTTTTATACTGGGTTTGAGCAGATTCTCACTGCCATGTTTATGCCAGTCTAGACACACTTGATTCCCTTACGGAGACATATCAATACATAGGTTTTAAGATTCTTACTAGTCTGATATATTCCTCTGCGGGAAATATGGGGTTTTGAGTCCCTTTCACTGAGGAAGGTGTAGGTCTTGTGTATTCCATAGTAGGTTTTTGGAACGGTACTTGTGCTTATATCAAACTCTGGTTTTATGCATCACCCCACCTCTCCTTCCCCCTTAAGCAGGCATAAGAGTGTTTTCTAAATGTGAGACTCTGTTCTCTTTCCTAACTCAGTTCAAGTGTAGCCATGTTTATAGGATCTTCATAAGTGATATCTTATGATAAGTTTCTTTTTCTGTGTGACTTATTTCAGTTAGAATCATCGTACCTGAATCCACCCATTTTGCTGCTACTGGTGTTATGACATTGATTTCATGGCTGAGGGATATTCCATCATACATAAGTACCACAATTTTTTGAACCATTTTTGTATTTCCTGGGATACTTAAGGTGTATCAAAGTTGAGGTCCTTGTAAGCAGTGCAGCCCTAAATTTTGGTGTGGCTCTGTCTTATTGATTTTCAGTTTTCCCAAGGTATATTCCCTAGACTGGTAGTGCCCTTGGCTCTGTAGCTCTGTTGTTTACTTGTTTTAGGGAACACAATGCACTCCTCCAGAGAGGCAGTTGGCAATTTACATGCCGCCCATCAGCATAACAAGGCTGCCTGTTCTCCAGGGCCTGTCTTGCCTTTCTGGTTTTTACACATTTTGTGGATGTCCCTTTTGACCGGTGGGAAGTGATACTTCTTTGTAGTGCAGATTTGCATTGCCCGCTTGCTTGCTTGGCCAAAAAGGGCGTATGCGTTTTCTCTTGAATATATTCAGGAGAAAACGCATACGCCCTTTTTGGCCAAGTGCATCATTGTCGAAGTTGTGCCCCTCTTCCTGTGCCTTAAAGGCGATTCCAACGTACCTCTTGAAATCTGTTTCCTGCTATTCTGCCTCGCTTTCAAGTCCGCCTCGTTGCCTTTCCTCAACAGATTTTTGGACGATAGTTGTCCTTTATTACTCGGCCAGTTTGTGAATTGCTGTGCCCCTGGGCGCCATTTTTCAACTCGTTTTTGGTGAGCTGACCGCAAGTCCAAAATTTTGCTTCAGGACCTATACTGGTTCCCGGTGGGTGGCTGAGACTTTTGTTAATTCTTCTTCCTGACTGGAAATTACAGTGATATGTGCCCGTCCAAATGCCTAACAGCTACTCTCTCATTGGTTCTCCCTCTTCCCTTTCATCCTCTGCCAAATTGTCAACCTGTGCAAAGCAGGAGGTTAAAGGGGCTGTCTCTCCAAGTTGGTAGGTTGATAGTAAAGCAGATGGAAAGTCAAACCGGAGCACCAGGAGAGGGACTATTCGTTGAGTTTAGAAACCTTTCATATTCACAGTGTGTCCTTTCTCTAGGTTTCCCGTACATGTTATAGCTGTAGTAATATTCCCTTCTACCTGGAGAGTTGGGACCTATGTAATGGGTGCCAGGAATTTGTGCTTTAAAGGGTCTGCATTTGCTCACCCAATCTCACCAATCATCTCAGTCCCAAGTATCCCTCCTTATGACACATCCAGCTCTCGTTGTAGATAGGGTCATTCCAGGTTTCATCCGAGACCCTGAAGGAATTGTTAAGAATTTCCCAGTTTTTTTATTTTGTTTTTGAAATTCCTTTTTATAGTGGGCTTGAGCTGATTCCCGCTGCCATATTTATGCCAGTCTAGACACACTTGATTCCCTTACGGAGACATATCAATACATAGGTTTTAAGATTCTTACTAGTCAGATATATTCCTCTGCGGGAAATATGGTGTTTTGAGTCCCTTTCACTGAGGAAGGTGTAGGTCTTGTCTATTCCATAGTTGGTGTTTGGAACGGTACCTGTGCTTATATCAAACTCTGTTTTTATGCATCATCCCACCTCTCCTTCCCCCTTAAGCAGGCATAAGAGTGTTTTCTAAATGTGTGACACTGTTCTCTTTCCTAACTCAGTTCAAGTGTAGCCATGTTTACAGGATCTTCATAAGTGATATCTTATGATAAGTTTCTTTTTCTGTGTGACTTATTTCACTTAGAATCATCGTACCTGAATCCACCCATTTTGCTGCTACTGTTCTTATGATATTGATTTCATGGCTGAGGGATATTCCATCGTACGTAAGTACCACAATTTTTTGAACCATTTTTATATTTCCTGGGATACTTAATGTGTATCCAAGTTGAGGTCCTTGTAAGTAGTGCAGCCCTAAATTTTGGGGTGGCTCTGTCTTATTGATTTTCAGTTTTCCCAAGGTATATTCCCTAGACTGTAAGTGCCCTTGGCTCTGTAGCTCTCTTCTTTACTTGTTTTAGGGAACACAATGCACTCCTCCAGAGAGGCAGTTGGCAATTTACATCCCGCCCATCAGCATAACAAGGCTCCCTGTTCTCCAGGGCCTGTCTTGCCTTTCTGGTTTTTACACATATTGTGGATGTCCCTTTTGACCGGTGGGAAGTGATACTTCTTTGTAGTGCAGATTTGCATTGCCCGCTTGCTTGCTTGGCCAAAAAGGGCGTATGCGTTTTCTCCTGAATATATTCAGGAGAAAATGAATACACACTTTTTGGCCAATTGCATCATTGTCGAAGTTGTGCCCCTCTTCCTGTGCTTTAAAGGCGATTCCAACGTACCTCTTGAAATCAGTTTCCTGCTATTCTGACTCGCATTCAAGTCCACCTCGTTGCCTTCCCTCAACAGATTTTTGGACGATATTTGTCCTTTATTACTCGGCCAATTTGTAAATTGCTGTGCCCATGAGCTCCATTTTTCAACTCGTTTTTGGTGAGCTGACCGCAAGTCCAAAATTTTGGTTCAGGACCTATACTGGTTCCCGGTGGGTGGCTGAGACGTTGGTTAATTCTTCTTCCTGCCGGGAAATTAGAGTGATATGTGCCCGTCCAAATGCCTAACAGCTACTCTCTCATTGGTTCTCCCTCTTCCCTTTCATCCTCTGCCAAATTGGCAACCTGTGCGAACCAGGAGGTTAAAGGGGCTGTCTCTCCAAGTTGGGAGGTTGATAGTAAAGCAGATGGAAAGTCAAACCGGAGCACCAGGAGAGGGACTATTCGTTGAGTTTTAGAGACCTTTCCTTTTGACAGTGTGTCCATTTTCTAGGATTCCCATACATGTTATAGCTGTAGTAATATTCCCTTCAACCTGGAGAGTTGGGACCCATGGAATGAGTGCCAGGCATTTGTGCTTTAAAGGGTCTGCATTTGCTCACACAATCTCACTAATCCTCTAAGTCCCAAGTGTCCAGGCTTATGCCACATCCAGCTGTCGTTGTACATAGGGTCATTCCAGGTTTCATCAGAGACCCTGAAGGAATTGTAAAGAATTTCCCAGTTTTTTTGTTTTGTTTCTGAAATTCCTTTTTATAGTGGGTTTGAGCTGATTCTCGCTGCCATGTTTATGCCTGTCTAGACACACTTGATTCCCTTATGGAAACATATCAATACATAGGTTTTAAGATTCTTACTAGTCAGATATATTCCTCTGAGTGAAATATGGGGTTTTGAGTCCCTTTCACTGAGGAAGGTGTAGGTCTTGTCTATTCCATAGTTGGTTTTTGGAACGGTACCTGTGCTTATATCACACTCTGGTTTTATGCATCACCCCACCTCTCCTTCCCCCTTAAGCAGGCATAAGAGTGTTTTCTAAATGTGAGACACTGTTCTCTTTCCTAACTCAGTTCAAGTGTAGCCATGTTTACAGGTTCTTCATAAGTGATATCTTATGATAAGTTTCTTTTTCTGTGTGACTTATTTCACTTAGAATCATCGTAGCTGAATCCACCCATTTTGCTGCTACTGGTCTTATGACATTGATTTCATGGCTGAGGGATATTCCATCGTATGTAAGTACCACAATTTTTTGAACCATTTTTATATTTCCTGGGATATTTAAGGTGTACCCAAGGTGAGGTCCTTGTAAGCAGATCAGCCCTAAATTTTGGGGTGGCTCTGCCTAATCGATTTTCAGTTTTCCCAAGGTATATTCCGTAGACTGGAAGTGCCCTTGGCTCTGTAACTCTGTTGTTTATTCGTTTTAGGGAACACAATGCACTCCTCCAGAGAGGCAGTTGGCTAGTTACATCCCGCCCATCAGCATAACAAGGCTCCCTGTTCTCCAGGGCCTGTCTTGACTTTCTGCTTTTTACACATTTTGTGGCTGTCCCTTTTGACCGGTGGGAAGTGATACTTCTTTGTAGTACAGATTTGCATTGCCCGCTTGGTTGCTTGGCCAAAAAGAGCGTATGCGTTTTCTCCTGAATATATTCAGGAGAAAACGCATACGCCCTTTTTGGCCAAGTGCATCATTGTCGAAGTTGTGCCCCTCTTCTTGTGCTTTAAAGGCGATTACAACTTACCTTTGAAATCTGTTTCCTGCTATTCTGCCTCGCTTTCGAGTCCGGCTCGTTGCCTTCCCACAACAGATTTTTGGACGATAGTTGTCCTTTATTACTCGGCCAGTTTGTGAATTGCTGTGCCCCTGAGCTCCATTTTTCTACTCGTTTTTGGTGAGCTGACCGCAAGTCCAAAATTTTGGTTCAGGACCTATACTGGTTCCCGGTGGGTGGCTGAGACTTTGGTTAATTCTTATTCCTGCTGGGAAATTACAGTGATATGTGCCTGTCCAAATGCCTAACAGCTACTCTCTCATTTGTTCTCCCTCTTCCCTTTCATCCTCTGCCAAATTGGCAACCTGTGTGAACCAGGAGGTTAAAGGGTCTGTCTCTCCAAGTTGGGAGGTTGATAGTAAAGCAGATGGAAAGTCAAACTGGAGGACCAGGAGAGGGACTATTCGTTGAGTTTTAGAAACCTTTCGTATTCTCAGTGTGTCCGTTCTCTAGGTTTCCCGTACATGTTATATCTGTAGTAATATTCCCTTCAACCTGGAGAGTTGGGACCCATGGAATGGGTGCCATGCATTATTGCTTTAAAGGGTCTGCATTTGCTCACCAAATCTCACCAATCGTCTCAGACCCAAGTGTCCCTCCTTATGCCACATCCAGCTGTCGTTGTAGATAGGGTCATTCCAGGTTTCATCAGAGACCCTGAAGGAATTGTAAAAATTTCCCAGTTTTTTTGTTTTGTTTTTTAAATTCCTTTTTATAGTGAGTTTGAGCTGATTCTCGCTGCCATGTTTATGCCAGTCTAGACACACTTGATTCCCTTACGGAGACATATCAATACATAGGTTTTAAGATTCTTACTAGTCAGATATTTTCCTCTGCGGGAAATATGGGGTTTTGAGTCCCTTTCACTGAGGAAGGTGTAGGTCTTGTCTATTCCATAGTTGGTTTTTGGAACGGTACCTGTGCTTATATCAAACTCTGGTTTTATGCATCACCCCACCTCTCCTTCCCCCTTAAGCAGGTATAAGAGTGTTTTCTAAATGTGAGACACTGTTCTCTTTCCTAACTCAGTTCAAGTGTAGCCATGTTTACAGGATCTTCATAAGTGATATCTTATGATAAGTTTCTTTTTCTGTGTGACTTATTTCACTTAGAATCATCGTACCGGAATCCACCCATTTTGCTGCTACTGGTCTTATGACATTGATTTCATGGCTGAGGGATATTCCATCGTACGTAAGTACCACAATTTTTTGAACCATGTTTATATTTTCTGGGATACTTAAGGTGTAGCCAAGTTGAGGTCCTTGTATGCAGTGCAGCCCTAAATTTTGGGGTGGCTCTGTCTTATTGATTTTCAGTTTTCCCAAGGTATATTCCCTAGACTGGTAGTGCCCTTGGCTCTGTAGCTCTGTTCTTTACTTGTTTTAGGGAACAGAATGCACTCCTCCAGAGAGGCAGTTGGCAATTTACATCCCGCCCATCAGCATAACAAGGCTCCCTGTTCTCCAGGGCCTGTCTTGCCTTTCTTGTTCTTACACATTTTGTGGATGTCCCTTTTGACCGGTGGGAAGTGATACTTCTTTGTAGTGCAGATGTGCATTGCCCGCTTGCTTGCTTGGCCAAAAAGGGCGTATGCGTTTTCTCCTGAATATATTCAGGAGAAAACGCATACGCCCTTTTTGGCCAAGTGCATCATTGTCGAAGTTGTGCCCCTCTTCCTGTGCTTTAAAGGCGATTCCAACGTACCTCTTGAAATCTGTTTCCTGCTATTCTGCCTCGCTTTCAAGTCCGCCTCGTTGCCTTCCGTCAACAGATTTTTGGACGATAGTTGTCCTTTATTACTCGGCCTGTTTGTGAATTGCTGTGTCCCTGAGCTCCATTTTTCAACTCGTTTTTGGTGAGCTGACCGCAAGTCCAAAATTTTGGTTCAGGACCTATACTGGTTCCCGGCGGGTGGCTGAGAATTTGGTTAATTCTTCTTCCTGCCGGGAAATTACAGTGATATGTGCCCGTCCAAATGCCTAACAGCTACTCTCTCATTGGTTCTCCCTCTTCCCTTTCATCCTCTGCCAAATTGGCAACCTGTGCGAACCAAGAGGTTAAAGGGGCTGTCTCTCCAAGTTGGGAGGTTGATAGTAAAGCAGACGGAAAGTCAAACCGGAGCACCAGGAGAGGGTTTATTCTTTGAGTTTTAGAAACCTTTCGTATTCACAGTGTGTCCGTTCTCTAGGTTTCCCGCACATGTTATAGCTGTAGTAATATTCCCTTCAACCTGGAGAGTTCGGACCCATGGAATGGGTGCCATGCATTATTGCTTTAAAGGGTCTGCATTTGCTCACCCAATCTCACCAATCGTCTCAGTCCCAAGTGTCCCTCCTTATGCCACATCCAGCTGTCGTTGTAGATAGGGTCATTCCAGCTTTCATCAGAGACCCTGAAGGAATTGTAAAGAATTTCCCAGTTTTTTTGTTTTGTTTTTGAAATTCCTTTTTATAGTGGGTTTGAGCTGATTCTCGCTGCCATGTTTATGCCAGTCTAGACACACTTGATTCCCTTATGGAGACATATCAATACATAGGTTTTAAGATTCTTACTAGTCAGATATTTTCCTCTGCGGGAAATATGGGGTTTTGAGTCCCTTTCGCTGAGGACGGTGTAGGTCTTGTCTATTCCATAGTTGGTTTTTGGAACGGTACCTGTGCTTATATCAAACTCTGGTTTTATGCATCACCCCACCTCTCCTTCCCCCTTAAGCAGGTATAAGAGTGTTTTCTAAATGTGAGACACTGTTCTCTTTCCTAACTCAGTTCAAGTGTAGCCATGTTTACAGGATCTTCATAAGTGATATCTTATGATAAGTTTCTTTTTCTGTGTGACTTATTTCACTTAGAATCATCGTACCTGAATCCACCCATTTTGCTGCTACTGGTCTTATGACATTGATTTCATGGCTGAGGGATATTCCATCGTACGTAAGTACCACAATTTTTTGAACCATGTTTATATTTTCTGGGATACTTAAGGTGTATCCAAGTTGAGGTCCTTGTATGCAGTGCAGCCCTAAATTTTGGGATGGCTCTGTCTTATTGATTTTCAGTTTTCCCAAGGTATATTCCCTAGACTGCTAGTGCCCTTGGCTCTGTAGCTCTGTTCTTTACTTGTTTTAGGGAACAGAATGCACTCCTCCAGAGAGGCAGTTGGCAATTTACATCCCGCCCATCAGCATAACAAGGCTCCCTGTTCTCCAGGGCCTGTCTTGCCTTTCTTGTTCTTACACATTTTGTGGATGTCCCTTTTGACCGGTGGGAAGTGATACTTCTTTGTAGTGCAGATTTGCATTGCCCGCTTGCTTGCTTGGCCAAAAAGGGCGTATGCGTTTTCTCCTGAATATATTCAGGAGAAAACGCATACGCCCTTTTTGGCCAAGTGCGTCATTGTCGAAGTTGTGCCCCTCTTCCTGTGCTTTAAAGGCAATTCCAACGTACCTCTTGAAATCTGTTTCCTGCTATTCTGCCTCGCTTTCAAGTCCGCCTCGTTGCCTTCCCTCAACAGATTTTTGGACGATAGTTGTCCTTTATTACTCGGCCAGTTTGTGAATTGCTGTGCCCCTGAGCTCCATTTTTCAACTCGTTTTTGGTGAGCTGACCGCAAGTCCAAAATTTTGGTTCAGGACCTATACTGGTTCCCGGTGGGTGGCTGAGAATTTGGTTAATTCTTCTTCCTGCCGGGAAATTACAATGATATGTGCCTGTCCAAATGCCTAACAGCTACTCTCTCATTGGTTCTCCCTCTTCCCTTTCATCCTCTGCCAAATTGGCAACCTGTGCGAACCAAGAGGTTAAAGGGGCTGTCTCTCCAATTTGGGAGGTTGATAGTAAAGCAGACGGAAAGTCAAACCGGAGCACCAGGAGAGGGACTATTCGTTGAGTTTTAGAAACCTTTCGTATTCACAGTGTGTCCGTTCTCTAGGTTTCCCGCACATGTTATAGCTGTAGTAATATTCCCTTCAACCTGGAGAGTTCGGACCCATGGAATGGGTGCCATGCATTATTGCTTTAAAGGGTCTGCATTTGCTCACCCAATCTCACCGATCGTCTCAGTCCCAAGTGTCCCTCCTTATGCCACATCCAGCTGTCGTTGTAGATAGGGTCATTCCAGCTTTCATCAGAGACCCTGAAGGAATTGTAAAGAATTTCCCAGTTTTTTTGTTTTGTTTTTGAAATTCCTTTTTATAGTGGGTTTGAGCTGATTCTCGCTGCCATGTTTATGCCAGTCTAGACACACTTGATTCCCTTATGGAGACATATCAATACATAGGTTTTAAGATTCTTACTAGTCAGATATTTTCCTCTGCGGGAAATATGGGGTTTTGAGTCCCTTTCGCTGAGGACGGTGTAGGTCTTGTCTATTCCATAGTTGGTTTTTGGAACGGTACCTGTGCTTATATCAAACTCTGGTTTTATGCATCACCCCACCTCTCCTTCCCCCTTAAGCAGGTATAAGAGTGTTTTCTAAATGTGAGACACTGTTCTCTTTCCTAACTCAGTTCAAGTGTAGCCATGTTTACAGGATCTTCATAAGTGATATCTTATGATAAATTTCTTTTTCTGTGTGACTTATTTCACTTAGAATCATCGTACCTGAATCCACCCATTTTGCTGCTACTGGTCTTATGACATTGATTTCATGGCTGAGGGATATTCCGTCGTACGTAAGTACCACAATTTTTTGAACCATGTTTATATTTTCTGGGATACTTAAGGTGTATCCAAGTTGAGGTCCTTGTATGCAGTGCAGCCCTAAACTTTGGGGTGGCTCTGTCTTATTGATTTTCAGTTTTCCCAAGGTATATTCCCTAGACTGGTAGTGCCCTTGGCTCTGTAGCTCTGTTCTTTACTTGTTTTAGGGAACAGAATGCACTCCTCCAGAGAGGCAGTTGGCAATTTACATCCCGCCCATCAGCATAACAAGGCTCCCTGTTCTCCAGGGCCTGTCTTGCCTTTCTTGTTCTTACACATTTTGTGGATGTCCCTTTTGACCGGTGGGAAGTGATACTTCTTTGTAGTGCAGATTTGCATTGCCCGCTTGCTTGCTTGGCCAAAAAGGGCGTATGCGTTTTCTCCTGAATATATTCAGGAGAAAACGCATACGCCCTTTTTGGCCAAGTGCATCATTGTCGAAGTTGTGCCCCTCTTCCTGTGCTTTAAAGGCGATTCCAACGTACCTCTTGAAATCTGTTTCCTGCTATTCTGCCTCGCTTTCAAGTCCGCCTCGTTGCCTTCCCTCAACAGATTTTTGGACGATAGTTGTCCTTTATTACTCGGCCAGTTTGTGAATTGCTGTGCCCCTGAGCTCCATTTTTCAAGTCGTATTTGGTGAGCTGACCGCAAGTCCAAAATTTTGGTTCAGGACCTATACTGGTTCCCGGTGGGTGGCTGAGAATTTGGTTAATTCTTCTTCCTGCCGGGAAATTACAGTGATATGTGCCCGTCCAAATGCCTAACAGCTACTCTCTCATTGGTTCTCCCTCTTCCCTTTCATCCGCTGCCAAATTGGCAACCTGTGCGAACCAAGAGGTTAAAGGGGCTGTCTCTCCAAGTTGGGAGGTTGATAGTAAAGCAGACGGAAAGTCAAACCGGAGCACCAGGAGAGGGACTATGCGTTGAGTTTTAGAAACCTTTCGTATTCACAGTGTGTCCGTTCTCTAGGTTTCCCGCACATGTTATAGCTGTACTAATATTCCCTTCAACCTGGAGAGTTCGGACCCATGGAATGGGTGCCATGCATTATTGCTTTAAAGGGTCTGCATTTGCTCACCCAATCTCACCAATCTTCTCAGTCCCAAGTGTCCTTCCTTATGCCACATCCAGCTGTCGTTGTAGATAGGGTCATTCCAGCCTTCATCAGAGACCCTGAAGGAATTGTAAAGAATTTCCCAGTTTTTTTGTTTTGTTTTTGAAATTCCTTTTTATAGTGGGTTTGAGCTGATTCTCGCTGCCATGTTTATGCCAGTCTAGACACACTTGATTCCCTTATGGAGACATATCAATACATAGGTTTTAAGATTCTTACTAGTCAGATATTTTCCTCTGCAGGAAATATGGGGTTTTGAGTCCCTTTCGCTGATGACGGTGTAGGTCTTGTCTATTCCATAGTTGGTTTTTGGAACGGTACCTGTGCTTATATCAAACTCTGGTTTTATGCATCACCCCACCTCTCCTTCCCCCTTAAGCAGGTATAAGAGTGTTTTCTAAATGTGAGACACTGTTCTCTTTCCTAACTCAGTTCAAGTGTAGCCATGTTTACAGGATCTTCATAAGTGATATCTTATGATAAGTTTCTTTTTCTGTGTGACTTATTTCACTTAGAATCATCGTACCTGAATCCACCCATTTTGCTGCTACTGGTCTTATGACATTGATTTCATGGCTGAGGGATATTCCATCGTACGTAAGTACCACAATTTTTTGAACCATGTTTATATTTTCTGGGATACTTAAGGTGTATCCAAGTTGAGGTCCTTGTATGCAGTGCAGCCCTAAATTTTGGGGTGGCTCTGTCTTATTGATTTTCAGTTTTCCCAAGGTATATTCCCTAGACTGGTAGTGCCCTTGGCTCTGTAGCTCTGTTCTTTACTTGTTTTAGGGAACAGAATGCACTCCTCCAGAGAGGCAGTTGGCAATTTACATCCCGCCCATCAGCATAACAAGGCTCCCTGTTCTCCAGGGCCTGTCTTGCCTTTCTTGTTCTTACACATTTTGTGGATGTCCCTTTTGACCAGTGGGAAGTGATACTTCTTTGTAGTGCAGATTTGCATTGCCCGCTTGCTTGCTTGGCCAAAAAGGGCGTATGCGTTTTCTCCTGAATATATTCAGGAGAAAACGCATACGCCCTTTTTGGCCAAGTGCATCATTGTCGAAGTTGGGCCCCTCTTCCTGTGCTTTAAAGGCAATTCCAACGTACCTCTTGAAATCTGTTTCCTGCTATTCTGCCTCGCTTTCAAGTCCGCCTCGTTGCCTTCCCTCAACAGATTTTTGGACGATAGTTGTCCTTTATTACTCGGCCAGTTTGTGAATGGCTGTGCCCCTGAGCTCCATTCTTCAACTCGTTTTTGGTGAGCTGACCGCAAGTCCAAAATTTTGGTTCAGGACCTATACTGGTTCCCGGTGGGTGGCTGAGAATTTGGTTAATTCTTCTTCCTGCCGGGAAATTACAGTGATATGTGCCCGTCCAAATGCCTAACAGCTACTCTCTCATTGGTTCTCCCTCTTCCCTTTCATCCTCTGCCAAATTGGAAACCTATGCGAACCAGGAGGTTAAAGGGGCTGTCTTTCCAATTTGGGAGATTGATAGTAAAGCAGATGGAAAGTCAAACTGGAGCACCAGGGTAGGGACTATTCGTGAGTTTTAGAAAATTTTCGTATTCACAGTCTGTTCGTTCTCTATGTTTCCCGTACATGTTTAGCTGTAGTAATATTCCTTTCAACCTGGAGATTTGGGACCCATGGAATGGGTGCCAGGCATTTGTGCTTTAAAGGGTCTGCATTTGCTCACACAATCTCACCAATCCTCTCAGTCCCAAGTGTCCAGCCTTATGCCACATCCAGCTGTCGTTGTAGATAGGGTCTTTCCAGGTTTCATCAGAGACCCTGAAGGAATTGTTAAGAATTTCCCAGTTTTTTGTTTTGTTTTTGAAATTCCTTTTTATAGTGGGTTTGAGCTGATTCTCGCTGCCCTGTTTATGCCAGTCTAGACACAGATGATTCTCTTACGGAGACATATCAATACATAGGTTTTAAGTTTCTTACTAGTCAGATATATTCCTCTGCGGGAAATATGGGGTTTTGAGTCCCTTTCACTGAGGAAGGTGTAGGTCTTGTCTATTCCATAGTTGGTTTTTGGAACGGTACCTGTGCTTATACCAAACTCTGGTTTTATGCATCACCCCACCTCTCCTTCCCCCTTAAGCAGGCATAAGAGTGTTTTCTAAATGTGAGACACTGTTCTCTTTCCTAACTCAGTTCAAGTGTAGCCATGTTTACAGGATCTTCATAAGTGATATCTTATGATAACTTTCTTTTTCTGTGTGACTTATTTCACTTATAATCATCGTACCGGAATCCACCCATTTTGCTGCTACTGGTCTTATGACATTGATTTCATGGCTGAGGGATATTCCATCATATGTAAGTACCACAATTTTTTGAGCCATTTTTATATTTCCTGGGATAATTAAGTTGTACCCAAGTTGAGGTCCTTGTAAGCAGTGCAGCCCTAAATTTTGGGGTGGCTCTGTCTTAATGATTTTAGTTTTCCCAAGGTATATTCCCTAGACTGGAAGTGCCCTTGGCTCTGTAGCTCTGTTGTTTACTTGTTTTAGGGAACACAATGCACTCCTCCAGAGAGGCAGTTGTCAATTTACATCCCGCCCTTCAGCATAACAAGGCTCCCTGTTTTCCAGGGTCTGTCTTGCCTTTCTGGTTTTTACACATTTTGTGGATGTCTCTTTTGACCGGTGGGAAGTGATTCTTCTTTGTAGTGCAGATTTGCATTGCCCGCTTGATTGCTTGGCCAAAAAGGGCGTATGCGTTTTCTCCTGAATATATTCAGGAGAAAACGCATACGCCCTTTTTGGCCAAGTGCATCATTGTCAAAGTTGTGCCCCTCTTCCTGTTCTTTAAAGGCGATTCCAACGTACCTCTTGAAATCTGTTTCCTGCTATTCTACCTCGCTTTCAAGTCGGCCTCGTTGCCTTCCCTCAACAGATTTTTGGACGATACTTGTCCTTTATTACTCGGTCAGTTTGCGGATTGCTGTGCCCCTGAGCTCCATTTATCAACTCGTTTTTTGTGAGCTGACCGCAAGTCCAAAATTTTGGTTCATGACCTATGCTGGTTCCCGGTGGGGGGCTGAGACTTTGGTTAATTCTTCTTCCTGCCGGGATGTTAGAGTGATATGTGCCCGTCCAAATGCCTAACAGCTACTCTCTCATTGGTTCTCCCTCTTCCCTTTCATCCTCTGCCAAATTGGCAACCTGTGCGAACCAGGAGGTTAAAGGGGCTGTCTCTCCAAGTTGGGAGGTTGATAGTAAAGCAGATCGAAAGTCAAACCGGAGCACGAGGAGAGGGACTGTTCGTTGAGTTTTAGAAACCTTTCGTATTCACAGTGTGTCCGTTCTCTAGGTTTCCCGTACATGTTATAGCTGTAGTAATATTCCCTTCAACCTGGAGAGTTGGGACCCATGGAATGGGTGCCATGCATTATTGCTTTAAAGGGTCTGCATTTGCTCACCCAATCTCACCAATTCTCTCAGTCACAAGTGTCCAGCCTTATGCCACATCCAGCTGTTGTTGTAGATAGGGTATTTCCAGGTTTCATCAGAGACCCTGAAGGAATTGTAAAGAATTTCCCAGTTTTTTTGTTTTGTTTTTGAAATTACTTTTTATAGTGGGTTTGAGCTGATTCTCGCTGCCATGTTTATGCCAGTCTAGACACACTTGATTCCCTTACGGAGACATATCAATACATAGGTTTTAAGATTCTTACTAGTCAGATATATTCCTCTGCGGGAAATATGGGTTTTGAGTCCCTTTCACTGAGGAAGGTGTAGGTCTTGTCTATTCAATAGTTGGTTTTTGGAACGGTACCTGTGCTTATATCAAACTCTGGTTTTATGCATCACCCAACCTCTCCTTCCCCCTTAAGCAGGCATAAGAGTGTTTTCTAAATGTGAGACACTGTTCTCTTTCCTAACTCAGTTCAAGTGTAGCCATGTTTACAGGATCTTCATAAGTGATATCTTATGATAAGTTTCTTTTTCTGTGTGACTTATTTCACTTAGAATCATCGTACCTGAATCCACCCATTTTGCTGCTACTGGTCTTATGACATTGATTTCATGGCTGAGGGATATTCCATCGTACGTAAGTACCACAATTTTTTGAACCATGTTTATATTTTCTGGGATACTTAAGGTGTATCCAAGTTGAGGTCCTTGTATGCAGTGCAGCCCTAAATTTTGGGGTGGCTCTGTCTTATTGATTTTCAGTTTTCCCAAGGTATATTCCCTAGACTGGTAGTGCCCTTGGCTCTGTAGCTCTGTTCTTTACTTGTTTTAGGGAACAGAATGCACTCCTCCAGAGAGGCAGTTGGCAATTTACATCCCGCCCATCAGCATAACAAGGCTCCCTGTTCTCCAGGGCCTGTCTTGCCTTTATTGTTCTTACACATTTTGTGGATGTCCCTTTTGACCGGTGGGAAGTGATACTTCTTTGTAGTGCAGATTTGCATTGCCCACTTGCTTGCTTGGCCAAAAAGGGCGTATGCGTTTTCTCCTGAATATATTCAGGAGAAAACGCATACGCCCTTTTTGGCCAAGTGCGTCATTGTCGAAGTTGTGCCCCTCTTCCTGTGCTTTAAAGGCGATTCCAACGTACCTCTTGAAATCTGTTTCCTGCTATTCTGCCTCACTTTCAAGTCCGCCTCGTTGCCTTCCCTCAACAGATTTTTGGACGATAGTTGTCCTTTATTACTCGGCCAGTTTGTGAATTGCTGTGCCCCTGAGCTCCATTTTTAAACTCGTTTTTTGTGAGCTGACCGCAACTCCAAATTTTGGTTCAGGACCTATACTGGTTCCCGGTGGGTGGCTGAGAATTTGGTTAATTCTTCTTCCTGCCGGGAAATTACAGTGATATGTGCCCATCCAAATGCCTAACAGCTACTCTCTCATTGGTTCTCCCTCTTCCCTTTCATCCTCTGCCAAATTGGCAACCTGTGCGAACCAAGAGGTTAAAGGGGCTGTCTCTCCAAGTTGGGAGGTTGATAGTAAAGCAGACGGAAAGTCAAACCGGAGCACCAGGAGAGGGACTATTCGTTGAGTTTTAGAAACCTTTCGTATTCACAGTGTGTCCGTTCTCTAGGTTTCCCGCACATGTTATAGCTGTAGTAATATTCCCTTCAACCTGGAGAGTTCGGACCCATGGAATGGGTGCCATGCATTATTGCTTTAAAGGGTCTGCATTTGCTCACCCAATCTCACCAATCGTCTCAGTCCCAAGTGTCCCTCCTTATGCCACATCCAGCTGTCGTTGTAGATAGGGTCATTCCAGCTTTCATCAGACACCCCGAAGGAATTGTAAAGAATTTCCCAGTTTTTTTGTTTTGTTTTTGAAATTCCTTTTTATAGTGGGTTTGAGCTGATTCTCGCTGCCATGTTTATGCCAGTCTAGACACACTTGATTCCCTTACAGAGACATATCAATACATAGGTTTTAAGATTCTTACTAGTCAGATATTTTCCTCTGCGGGAAATATGGGGTTTTGAGTCCCTTTCACTGAGGAAGGTGTAGGTCTTGTCTATTCCATAGTTGGTTTTTGGAACGGTACCTGTGCTTATATCAAACTCTGGTTTTATGCATCACCCCACCTCTCCTTCCCCCTTAAGCAGGTATAAGAGTGTTTTCTAAATGTGAGACACTGTTCTCTTTCCTAACTCAGTTCAAGTGTAGCCATGTTTACAGGATCTTCATAAGTGATATCTTATGATAAGTTTCTTTTTCTGTGTGACTTATTTCACTTAGAATCATCGTACCTGAATCCACCCATTTTGCTGCTACTGGTCTTATGACATTGATTTCATGGCTGAGGGATATTCCATCGTACGTAAGTACCACAATTTTTTGAACCATGTTTATATTTTCTGGGATACTTAAGGTGTATCCAAGTTGAGGTCCTTGTATGCAGTGCAGCCCTAAATTTTGGGGTGGCTCTGTCTTATTGATTTTCAGTTTTCCCAAGGTATATTCCCTAGACTGGTAGTGCCCTTGGCTCTGTAGCTCTGTTCTTTACTTGTTTTAGGGAACAGAATGCACTCCTCCAGAGAGGCAGTTGGCAATTTACATCCCGCCCATCAGCATAACAAGGCTCCCTGTTCTCCAGGTCCTGTCTTGCCTTTCTTGTTCTTACACATTTTGTGGATGTCCCTTTTGACCGGTGGGAAGTGATACTTCTTTGTAGTGCAGATTTGCATTGCCCGCTTGCTTGCTTGGCCAAAAAGGGCGTATGCGTTTTCTCCTGAATATATTCAGGAGAAAACGCATATGCCCTTTTTGGCCAAGTGCGTCATTGTCGAAGTTGTGCCCCTCTTCCTGTGCTTTAAAGGCGATTCCAACGTACCTCTTGAAATCTGTTTCCTGCTATTCTGCCTCACTTTCAAGTCCGCCTCGTTGCCTTCCCTCAACAGATTTTTGGACGATAGTTGTCCTTTATTACTCGGCCAGTTTGTGAATTGCTGTGCCCCTGAGCTCCATTTTTCAACTCGTTTTTGGTGAGCTGACCGCAAGTCCAAAATTTTGGTTCAGGACCTATACTGGTTCCCGGTGGGTGGCTGAGAATTTGGTTAATTCTTCTTCCTGCCGGGAAATTACAGTGATATGTGCCCGTCCAAATGCCTAACAGCTACTCTCTCATTGGTTCTCCCTCTTCCCTTTCATCCTCTGCCAAATTGGCAACCTGTGCGAACCAAGAGGTTAAAGGGGCTGTCTATCCAAGTTGGGAGGTTGATACTAAAGCAGACGGAAAGTCAAACCAGAGCACCAGGAGAGGGACTATTTGTTGAGTTTTAGAAACCTTTCGTATTCACAGTGTGTCCGTTCTCTAGGTTTCCCGCACATGTTATAGCTGTAGTAATATTCCCTTCAACCTGGAGAGTTCGGACCCATGGAAAGGGTGCCATGCATTATTGCTTTAAAGGGTCTGCATTTGCTCACCCAATCTCAAGAATCCTCTCAGTCCCAAGTGTCCGTCCTTATGCCACATCCAGCTGTCGTTGTAGATAGGGTCATTCCAGCTTTCATCAGAGACTCTGAAGGAATTGTAAAGAATTTCCCAGTTATTTTTGTTTTGTTTTTGAAATTCCTTTTTATAGTGGGTTTGAGCTGATTCTCGCTGCCATGTTTATGCCAGTCTAGACACACTTTATTTCCTTACGGAGACATATCAATACATAGGTTTTAAGATTCTTACTAGTCAGATATTTTCCTCTGCGGGAAATATGGGGTTTTGAGTCCCTATCACTGAGGAAGGTGTAGGTCTTGTCTATTCCATAGTTGGTTTTTGGAACGGTACCTGTGCTTATATCAAACTCTGGTTTTATGCATCACCCCACCTCTCCTTCCCCCTTAAGCAGGTATAAGAGTGTTTTCTAAATGTGAGACACTGTTCTCTTTCCTAACTCAGTTCAAGTGTAGCCATGTTTACAGGATCTTCATAAGTGATATCTTATGATAAGTTTCTTTTTCTGTGTGACTTTTTTCACTTAGAATCATCGTACCGGAATCCACCCATTTTGCTGCTACTGGTCTTATGACATTGATTTCATGGCTGAGGGATATTCCATCGTACGTAAGTACCACAATTTTTTGAACCATGTTTATATTTTCTGGGATACTTAAGGTGTATCCAAGTTGAGGTCCTTGTATGCAGTGCAGCCCTAAATTTTGGGGTGGCTCTGTCTTATTGATTTTCAGTTTTCCCAAGGTATATTCCCTAGACTGGTAGTGCCCTTGGCTCTGTAGCTCTGTTCTTTACTTGTTTTAGGGAACAGAATGCACTCCTCCAGAGAGGCAGTTGGCAATTTACATCCCGCCCATCAGCATAACAAGGCTCCCTGTTCTCCAGGGCCTGTCTTGCCTTTCTTGTTCTTACACATTTTGTGGATGTCCCTTTTGACCGGTGGGAAGTGATACTTCTTTGTAGTGCAGATTTGCATTGCCCGCTTGCTTGCTTGGCCAAAAAGGGCGTATGCGTTTTCTCCTGAATATATTCAGGAGAAAACGCATACGCCCTTTTTGGCCAAGTGCATCATTGTCGAAGTTGTGCCCCTCTTCCTGTGCTTTAAAGGCGATTCCAACGTACCTCTTGAAATCTGTTTCCTGCTATTCTGCCTCGCTTTCAAGTCCGCCTCGTTGCCTTCCCTCAACAGATTTTTGGACGATAGTTGTCCTTTATTACTCGGCCAGTTTGTGAATTGCTGTGTCCCTGAGCTCCATTTTTCAACTCGTTTTTGGAGAGCTGACCGCAAGTCCAAAATTTTGGTTCAGGACCTATACTGGTTCCCGGTGGGTGGCTGAGAATTTGGTTAATTCTTCTTCCTGCCGGGAAATTACAGTGATATGTGCCCGTCCAAATGCCTAACAGCTACTCTCTCATTGGTTCTCCCTCTTCCCTTTCATCCTCTGCCAAATTGGCAACCTGTGCGAACCAAGAGGTTAAAGGGGCTGTCTCTCCAAGTTGGGAGGTTGATAGTAAAGCAGCCGGAAAGTCAAACCGGAGCACCAGGAGAGGGTTTATTCTTTGAGTTTTAGAAACCTTTCGTATTCACAGTGTGTCCGTTCTCTAGGTTTCCCGCACATGTTATAGCTGTAGTAATATTCCCTTCAACCTGGAGAGTTGGGACCCATGGAATGTGTGCCATGCATTATTGCTTTAAAGCGTCTGCATTTGCTCACCCAATCTCACCAATCGTCTCAGTCCCAAGTGTCCCTCCTTATGCCACATCCAGCTGTCGTTGTAGATAGGGTCATTCCAGCTTTCATCAGAGACCCTGAAGGAATTGTAAAGAATTTCCCAGTTTTTTTGTTTTGTTTTTGAAATTCCTTTTTATAGTGGGTTTGAGCTGATTCTCGCTGCCATGTTTATGCCAGTCTAGACACACTTGATTCCCTTACGGAGACATATCAATACATAGGTTTTAAGATTCTTACTAGTCAGATATTTTCCTCTGCGGGAAATATGGGGTTTTGAGTCCCTTTCACTGAGGACGGTGTAGGTCTTGTCTATTCCATAGTTGGTTTTTGGAACGGTACCTGTGCTTATATCAAACTCTGGTTTTATGCATCACCCCACCTGTCCTTCAACCTTAAGCAGGTATAAGAGTGTTTTCTAAATGTGAGACACTGTTCTCTTTCCTAACTCAGTTCAAGTGTAGCCATGTTTACAGGATCTTCATAAGTGATATCTTATGATAAGTTTCTTTTTCTGTGTGACTTATTTCACTTAGAATCATCGTACCTGAATCCACCCATTTTGCTGCTACTGGTCTTATGACATTGATTTCATGGCTGAGGGATATTCCATCGTACGTAAGTACCACAATTTTTTGAACCATGTTTATATTTTCTGGGATACTTAAGGTGTATCCAAGTTGAGGTCCTTGTATGCAGTGCAGCCCTAAACTTTGGGGTGGCTCTGTCTTATTGATTTTCAGTTTTCCCAAGGTATATTCCCTAGACTGGTAGTGCCCTTGGCTCTGTAGCTCTGTTCTTTACTTGTTTTAGGGAACAGAATGCACTCCTCCAGAGAGGCAGTTGGCAATTTACATCCCGCCCATCAGCATAACAAGGCTCCCTGTTCTCCAGGGCCTGTCTTGCCTTTCTTGTTCTTACACATTTTGTGGATGTCCCTTTTGACCGGTGGGAAGTGATACTTCTTTGTAGTGCAGATTTGCATTGCCCGCTTGCTTGCTTGGCCAAAAAGGGCGTATGCGTTTTCTCCTGAATATATTCAGGAGAAAACGCATACGCCCTTTTTGGCCAAGTGCGTCATTGTCGAAGTTGTGCCCCTCTTCCTGTGCTTTAAAGGCGATTCCAACGTAACTCTTGAAATCTGTTTCCTGCTATTCTGCCTCACTTTCAAGTCCGCCTCGTTGCCTTCCCTCAACAGATTTTTGGACGATAGTTGTCCTTTATTACTCGGCCAGTTTGTGAATTGCTGTGCCCCTGAGCTCCATTTTTCAACTCGTTTTTGGTGAGCTGACCGCAAGTCCAAATTTTGGTTCAGGACCTATACTGGTTCCCGGTGGGTGGCTGAGAATTTGGTTAATTCTTCTTCCTGCCGGGAAATTACAGTGATATGTGCCCATCCAAATGCCTAACAGCTACTCTCTCATTGGTTCTCCCTCTTCCCTTTCATCCTCTGCCAAATTGGCAACCTGTGCGAACCAAGAGGTTAAAGGGGCTGTCTCTCCAAGTTGGGAGGTTGATAGTAAAGCAGACGGAAAGTCAAACCGGAGCACCAGGAGAGGGACTATTCGTTGAGTTTTAGAAACCTTTCGTATTCACAGTGTGTCCGTTCTCTAGGTTTCCCGCACATGTTATAGCTGTAGTAATATTCCCATCAACCTGGAGAGTTCGGACCCATGGAATGGGTGCCATGCATTATTGCTTTAAAGGGTCTGCATTTGCTCACCCAATCTCACCAATCGTCTCAGTCCCAAGTGGCCCTCCTTATGCCACATCCAGCTGTCGTTGTAGATAGGGTCATTCCAGCTTTCATCAGACACCCCGAAGGAATTGTAAAGAATTTCCCAGTTTTTTTGTTTTGTTTTTGAAATTCCTTTTTATAGTGGGTTTGAGCTGATTCTCGCTGCCATGTTTATGCCAGTCTAGACACACTTGATTCCCTTACAGAGACATATCAATACATAGGTTTTAAGATTCTTACTAGTCAGATATTTTCCTCTGCGGGAAATATGGGGTTTTGAGTCCCTTTCACTGAGGAAGGTGTAGGTCTTGTCTATTCCATAGTTGGTTTTTGGAACGGTACCTGTGCTTATATCAAACTCTGTTTTTATGCATCACCCCACCTCTCCTTCCCCCTTAAGCAGGTATAAGAGTGTTTTCTAAATGTGAGACACTGTTCTCTTTCCTAACTCAGTTCAAGTGTAGCCATGTTTACAGGATCTTCATAAGTGATATCTTATGATAAGTTTCTTTTTCTGTGTGACTTATTTCACTTAGAATCATCGTACCTGAATCCACCCATTTTGCTGCTACTGGTCTTATGACATTGATTTCATGGCTGAGGGATATTCCATCGTACGTAAGTACCACAATTTTTTGAACCATGTTTATATTTTCTGGGATACTTAAGGTGTATCCAAGTTGAGGTCCTTGTATGCAGTGCAGCCCTAAATTTTGGGGTGGCTCTGTCTTATTGATTTTCAGTTTTCCCAAGGTATATTCCCTAGACTGGTAGTGCCCTTGGCTCTGTAGCTCTGTTCTTTACTTGTTTTAGGGAACAGAATGCACTCCTCCAGAGAGGCAGTTGGCAATTTACATCCCGCCCATCAGCATAACAAGGCTCCCTGTTCTCCAGGGCCTGTCTTGCCTTTCTTGTTCTTACACATTTTGTGGATGTCCCTTTTGACCGGTGGGAAGTGATACTTCTTTGTAGTGCAGATTTGCATTGCCCGCTTGCTTGCTTGGCCAAAAAGGGCGTATGCGTTTTCTCCTGAATATATTCAGGAGAAAACGCATACGCCCTTTTTGGCCAAGTGCGTCATTGTCGAAGTTGTGCCCCTCTTCCTGTGCTTTAAAGGCGATTCCAACGTACCTCTTGAAATCTGTTTCCTGCTATTCTGCCTCACTTTCAAGTCCGCCTCGTTGCCTTCCCTCAACAGATTTTTGGACGATAGTTGTCCTTTATTACTCGGCCAGTTTGTGAATTGCTGTGCCCCTGAGCTCCATTTTTCAACTCGTTTTTGGTGAGCTGACCGCAAGTCCAAAATTTTGGTTCAGGACCTATACTGGTTCCCGGTGGGTGGCTGAGAATTTGGTTAATTCTTCTTCCTGCCGGGAAATTACAGTGATATGTGCCCGTCCAAATGCCTAACAGCTACTCTCTCATTGGTTCTCCCTCTTCCCTTTCATCCTCTGCCAAATTGGCAACCTGTGCGAACCAAGAGGTTAAAGGGGCTGTCTATCCAAGTTGGGAGGTTGATAGTAAAGCAGACGGAAAGTCAAACCAGAGCACCAGGAGAGGGACTATTCGTTGAGTTTTAGAAACCTTTCGTATTCACAGTGTGTCCGTTCTCTAGGTTTCCCGCACATGTTATAGCTGTAGTAATATTCCCTTCAACCTGGAGAGTTCGGACCCATGGAATGGGTGCCATGCATTATTGCTTTAAAGGGTCTGCATTTGCTCACCCAATCTCACCAATCGTCTCAGTCCCAAGTGTCCGTCCTTATGCCACATCCAGCTGTCGTTGTAGATAGGGTCATTCCAGCTTTCATCAGAGACTCTGAAGGAATTGTAAAGAATTTCCCAGTTTTTTTTGTTTTGTTTTTGAAATTCCTTTTTATAGTGGGTTTGAGCTGATTCTCGCTGCCATGTTTATGCCAGTCTAGACACACTTTATTTCCTTACGGAGACATATCAATACATAGGTTTTAAGATTCTTACTAGTCAGATATTTTCCTCTGCGGGAAATATGGGGTTTTGAGTCCCTTTCACTGAGGAAGGTGTAGGTCTTGTCTATTCCATAGTTGGTTTTTGGAACGGTACCTGTGCTTATATCAAACTCTGGTTTTATGCATCACCCCACCTCTCCTTCCCCCTTAAGCAGGTATAAGAGTGTTTTCTAAATGTGAGACACTGTTCTCTTTCCTAACTCAGTTCAAGTGTAGCCATCTTTACAGGATCTTCATAAGTGATATCTTATGATAAGTTTCTTTTTCTGTGTGACTTATTTCACTTAGAATCATCGTACCGGAATCCACCCATTTTGCTGCTACTGGTCTTATGACATTGATTTCATGGCTGAGGGATATTCCATCGTACGTAAGTACCACAATTTTTTGAACCATGTTTATATTTTCTGGGATACTTAAGGTGTATCCAAGTTGAGGTCCTTGTATGCAGTGCAGCCCTAAATTTTGGGGTGGCTCTGTCTTATTGATTTTCAGTTTTCCCAAGGTATATTCCCTAGACTGGTAGTGCCCTTGGCTCTGTAGCTCTGTTCTTTACTTGTTTTAGGGAACAGAATGCACTCCTCCAGAGAGGCAGTTGGCAATTTACATCCCGCCCATCAGCATAACAAGGCTCCCTGTTCTCCAGGGCCTGTCTTGCCTTTCTTGTTCTTACACATTTTGTGGATGTCCCTTTTGACCGGTGGGAAGTGATACTTCTTTGTAGTGCAGATGTGCATTGCCCGCTTGCTTGCTTGGCCAAAAAGGGCGTATGCGTTTTCTCCTGAATATATTCAGGAGAAAACGCATACGCCCTTTTTGGCCAAGTGCATCATTGTCGAAGTTGTGCCCCTCTTCCTGTGCTTTAAAGGCGATTCCAACGTACCTCTTGAAATCTGTTTCCTGCTATTCTGCCTCGCTTTCAAGTCCGCCTCGTTGCCTTCCGTCAACAGATTTTTGGACGATAGTTGTCCTTTATTACTCGGCCTGTTTGTGAATTGCTGTGTCCCTGAGCTCCATTTTTCAACTCGTTTTTGGTGAGCTGACCGCAAGTCCAAAATTTTGGTTCAGGACCTATACTGGTTCCCGGCGGGTTGCTGAGAATTTGGTTAATTCTTCTTCCTGCCGGGAAATTACAGTGATATGTGCCCGTCCAAATGCCTAACAGCTACTCTCTCATTGGTTCTCCCTCTTCCCTTTCATCCTCTGCCAAATTGGCAACCTGTGCGAACCAAGAGGTTAAAGGGGCTGTCTCTCCAAGTTGGGAGGTTGATAGTAAAGCAGAGGGAAAGTCAAACCGGAGCACCAGGAGAGGGTTTATTCTTTGAGTTTTAGAAACCTTTCGTATTCACAGTGTGTCCGTTCTCTAGGTTTCCCGCACATGTTATAGCTGTAGTAATATTCCCTTCAACCTGGAGAGTTGGGACCCATGGAATGTGTGCCATGCATTATTGCTTTAAAGGGTCTGCATTTGCTCACCCAATCTCACCAATCGTCTCAGTCCCAAGTGTCCCTCCTTATGCCACATCCAGCTGTCGTTGTAGATAGGGTCATTCCAGCTTTCATCAGAGACCCTGAAGGAATTGTAAAGAATTTCCCAGTTTTTTTGTTTTGTTTTTGAAATTCCTTTTTATAGTGGGTTTGAGCTGATTCTCGCTGCCATGTTTATGCCAGTCTAGACACACTTGATTCCCTTACGGAGACATATCAATACATAGGTTTTAAGATTCTTACTAGTCAGATATTTTCCTCTGCGGGAAATATGGGGTTTTGAGTCCCTTTCACTGAGGAAGGTGTAGGTCTTGTCTATTCCATAGTTGGTTTTTGGAACGGTACCTGTGCTTATATCAAACTCTGGTTTTATGCATCACCCCACCTCTCCTTCCCCCTTAAGCAGGTATAAGAGTGTTTTCTAAATGTGAGACACTGTTCTCTTTCCTAACTCAGTTCAAGTGTAGCCATGTTTACAGGATCTTCATAAGTGATATCTTATGATAAGTTTCTTTTTCTGTGTGACTTATTTCACTTAGAATCATCGTACCAGAATCCACCCATTTTGCTGCTACTGGTCTTATGACATTGATTTCATGGCTGAGGGATATTCCATCGTACGTAAGTACCACAATTTTTTGAACCATGTTTATATTTTCTGGGATACTTAAGGTGTATCCAAGTTGAGGTCCTTGTATGCAGTGCAGCCCTAAATTTTGGGGTGGCTCTGTCTTATTGATTTTCAGTTTTCCCAAGGTATATTCCCTAGACTGGTAGTGCCCTTGGCTCTGTAGCTCTGTTCTTTACTTGTTTTAGGGAACAGAATGCACTCCTCCAGAGAGGCAGTTGGCAATTTACATCCCGCCCATCAGCATAACAAGGCTCCCTGTTCTCCAGGGCCTGTCTTGCCTTTCTTGTTCTTACACATTTTGTGGATGTCCCTTTTGACCGGTGGGAAGTGATACTTCTTTCTAGTGCAGATTTGCATTGCCCGCTTGCTTGCTTGGCCAAAAAGGGCGTATGCGTTTTCTCCTGAATATATTCAGGAGAAAACGCATACGCCCTTTTTGGCCAAGTGCGTCATTGTCGAAGTTGTGCCCCTCTTCCTGTGCTTTAAAGGCGATTCCAACGTACCTCTTGAAATCTGTTTCCTGCTATTCTGCCTCGCTTTCAAGTCTGCCTCGTTGCCTTCCCTCAACAGATTTTTGGACGATAGTTGTCCTTTATTACTCGGCCAGTTTGTGAATTGCTGTGCCCCTGAGCTCCATTTTTCAACTCGTTTTTGGTGAGCTGACCGCAAGTCCAAAATTTTGGTTCAGGACCTATACTGGTTCCCGGTGGGTGGCTGAGAATTTGGTTAATTCTTCTTCCTGCCGGGAAATTACAGTGATATGTGCCCGTCCAAATGCCTAACAGTTACTCTCTCATTGGTTCTCCCTCTTCCCTTTCATCCTCTGCCAAATTGGCAACCTGTGCGAACCAAGAGGTTAAAGGGGCTGTCTCTCCAAGTTGGGAGGTTGATAGTAAAGCAGACGGAAAGTCAAACCGGAGCACCAGGAGAGGGACTATTCGTTGAGTTTTAGAAACCTTTCGTATTCACAGTGTGTCCGTTCTCTAGGTTTCCCGCACATGTTATAGCTGTAGTAATATTCCCTTCAACCTGGAGAGTTCGGACCCATGGAATGGGTGCCATGCATTATTGCTTTAAAGGGTCTGCATTTGCTCCCCCAATCTCACCAATCGTCTCAGTCCCAAGTGTCCCTCCTTATGCCACATCCAGCTGTCGTTGTAGATAGGGTCATTCCAGCTTTCATCAGAGACCCTGAAGGAATTGTAAAGAATTTCCCAGTTTTTTTGTTTTGTTTTTGAAATTCCTTTTTATAGTGAGTTTGAGCTGATTCTCGCTGCCATGTTTATGCCAGTCTAGACACACTTGATTCCCTTATGGAGACATATCAATACATAGGTTTTAAGATTCTTACTAGTCAGATATTTTCCTCTGCGGGAAATATGGGGTTTTGAGTCCCTTTCGCTGAGGACGGTGTAGGTCTTGTCTATTCCATAGTTGGTTTTTGGAACGGTACCTGTGCTTATATCAAACTCTGGTTTTATGCATCACCCCACCTCTCCTTCCCCCTTAAGCAGGTATAAGAGTGTTTTCTAAATGTGAGACACTGTTCTCTTTCCTAACTCAGTTCAAGTGTAGCCATGTTTACAGGATCTTCATAAGTGATATCTTATGATAAATTTCTTTTTCTGTGTGACTTATTTCACTTAGAATCATCGTACCTGAATCCACCCATTTTGCTGCTACTGGTCTTATGACATTGATTTCATGGCTGAGGGATATTCCATCGTACGTAAGTACCACAATTTTTTGAACCATGTTTATATTTTATGGGATACTTAAGGTGTATCCAAGTTGAGGTCCTTGCATGCAGTGCAGCCCTAAATTTTGGGATGGCTCTGTCTTATTGATTTTCAGTTTCCCCAAGGTATATTCCCTAGACTGGTAGTGCCCTTGGCTCTGTAGCTCTGTTCTTTACTTGTTTTAGGGAACAGAATGCACTCCTCCAGAGAGGCAGTTGGCAATTTACATCCCGCCCATCAGCATAACAAGGCTCCCTGTTCTCCAGGGCCTGTCTTGCCTTTCTTGTTCTTACACATTTTGTGGATGTCCCTTTTGACCGGTGGGAAGTGATACTTCTTTGTAGTGCAGATTTGCATTGCCCGCTTGCTTGCTTGGCCAAAAAGGGCGTATGCGTTTTCTCCTGAATATATTCAGGAGAAAACGCATACGCCCTTTTTAGCCAAGTGCATCATTGTCTAAGTTGTGCCCCTCTTCCTGTGCCTTAAATGCGATTCCAACGTACCTCTTGAAATCTGTTTCCTGCTATTCTGCCTCGCTTTCAAGTCCGCCTCGTTGCCTTCCCTCAACAGATTTTTGGACGATAGGTGTCCTTTATTACTCGGCCAGTTTGTGAATTGCTGTGCCCCTGAGCTCCATTTTTCAACTCGTTTTTGGTGAGCTGACCGCAAGTCCAAAATTTTGGTTCAGGACCTATACTGGTTCCCGGTGGGTGGCTGAGAATTTGGTTAATTCTTCTTCCTGCCGGGAAATTACAGTGATATGTGCCTGTCCAAATGCCTAACAGCTACTCTCTCATTGGTTCTCCCTCTTCCCTTTCATCCTCTGCCAAATTGGCAACCTGTGCGAACCAAGAGGTTAAAGGGGCTGTCTCTCCAAGTTGGGAGGTTGATAGTAAAGCAGACGGAAAGTCAAACCGGAGCACCAGGAGAGGGACTATTCGTTGAGTTTTAGAAACCTTTCGTATTCACAGTGTGTCCGTTCTCTAGGTTTCCCGCACATGTTATAGCTGTAGTAATATTCCCTTCAACCTGGAGAGTTCGGACCCATGGAATGGGTGCCATGCATTATTGCTTTAAAGGGTCTGCATTTGCTCACCCAATCTCACCAATCGTCTCAGTCCCAAGTGTCCCTCCTTATGCCACATCCAGCTGTCGTTGTAGATAGGGTCATTCCAGCTTTCATCAGAGACCCTGAAGGAATTGTAAAGAATTTCCCAGTTTTTTTGTTTTGTTTTTGAAATTCCTTTTTATAGTGGGTTTGAGCTGATTCTCGCTGCCATGTTTATGCCAGTCTAGACACACTTGATTCCCTTATGGAGACATATCAATACATAGGTTTTAAGATTCTTACTAGTCAGATATTTTCCTCTGCGGGAAATATGGGGTTTTGAGTCCCTTTCGCTGAGGACGGTGTAGGTCTTGTCTATTCCATAGTTGGTTTTTGGAACGGTACCTGTGCTTATATCAAACTCTGGTTTTATTCATCACCCCACCTCTCCTTCCCCCTTAAGCAGGTATAAGAGTGTTTTCTAAATGTGAGACACTGTTCTCTTTCCTAACTCAGTTCAAGTGTAGCCATGTTTACAGGATCTTCATAAGTGATATCTTATGATAAGTTTCTTTTTCTGTGTGACTTATTTCACTTAGAATCATCGTACCTGAATCCACCCATTTTGCTGCTACTGGTCTTATGACATTGATTTCATGGCTGAGGGATATTCCATCGTACGTAAGTACCACAATTTTTTGAACCATGTTTATATTTTCTGGGATACTTAAGGTGTATCCAAGTTGAGGTCCTTGTATGCAGTGCAGCCCTAAATTTTGGGATGGCTCTGTCTTATTGATTTTCAGTTTTCCCAAGGTATATTCCCTAGACTGCTAGTGCCCTTGGCTCTGTAGCTCTGTTCTTTACTTGTTTTAGGTAACAGAATGCACTCCTCCAGAGAGGCAGTTGGCAATTTACATCCCGCCCATCAGCATAACAAGGCTCCCTGTTCTCCAGGGCCTGTCTTGCCTTTCTTGTTCTTACACATTTTGTGGATGTCCCTTTTGACCGGTGGGAAGTGATACTTCTTTGTAGTGCAGATTTGCATTGCCCGCTTGCTTGCTTGGCCAAAAAGGGCGTATGCGTTTTCTCCTGAATATATTCAGGAGAAAACGCATACGCCCTTTTTGGCCAAGTGCGTCATTGTCGAAGTTGTGCCCCTCTTCCTGTGCTTTAAAGGCAATTCCAACGTACCTCTTGAAATCTGTTTCCTGCTATTCTGCCTCGCTTTCAAGTCCGCCTCGTTGCCTTCCCTCAACAGATTTTTGGACGATAGTTGTCCTTTATTACTCGGCCAGTTTGTGAATTGCAGTGCCCCTGAGCTCCATTTTTCAACTCGTTTTTGGTGAGCTGACCGCAAGTCCAAAATTTTGGTTCAGGACCTATACTGGTTCCCGGTGGGTGGCTGAGAATTTGGTTAATTCTTCTTCCTGCCGGGAAATTACAATGATATGTGCCTGTCCAAATGCCTAACAGCTACTCTCTCATTGGTTCTCCCTCTTCCCTTTCATCCTCTGCCAAATTGGCAACCTGTGCGAACCAAGAGGTTAAAGGGGCTGTCTCTCCAAGTTGGGAGGTTGATAGTAAAGCAGACGGAAAGTCAAACCGGAGCACCAGGAGAGGGACTATTCGTTGAGTTTTAGAAACCTTTCGTATTCACAGTGTGTCCGTTCTCTAGGTTTCCCGCACATGTTATAGCTGTAGTAATATTCCCTTCAACCTGGAGAGTTCGGACCCATGGAATGGGTGCCATGCATTATTGCTTTAAAGGGTCTGCATTTGCTCCCCCAATCTCACCAATCGTCTCAGTCCCAAGTGTCCCTCCTTATGCCACATCCAGCTGTCGTTGTAGATAGGGTCATTCCAGCTTTCATCAGAGACCCTGAAGGAATTGTAAAGAATTTCCCAGTTTTTTTGTTTTGTTTTTGAAATTCCTTTTTATAGTGGGTTTGAGCTGATTCTCGCTGCCATGTTTATGCCAGTCTAGACACACTTGATTCCCTTATGGAGACATATCAATACATAGGTTTTAAGATTCTTACTAGTCAGATATTTTCCTCTGCGGGAAATATGGGGTTTTGAGTCCCTTTCGCTGAGGACGGTGTAGGTCTTGTCTATTCCATAGTTGGTTTTTGGAACGGTACCTGTGCTTATATCAAACTCTGGTTTTATGCATCACCCCACCTCTCCTTCCCCCTTAAGCAGGTATAAGAGTGTTTTCTAAATGTGAGACACTGTTCTCTTTCCTAACTCAGTTCAAGTGTAGCCATGTTTACAGGATCTTCATAAGTGATATCTTATGATAAATTTCTTTTTCTGTGTGACTTATTTCACTTAGAATCATCGTACCTGAATCCACCCATTTTGCTGCTACTGGTCTTATGACATTGATTTCATGGCTGAGGGATATTCCATCGTACGTAAGTACCACAATTTTTTGAACCATGTTTATATTTTATGGGATACTTAAGGTGTATCCAAGTTGAGGTCCTTGCATGCAGTGCAGCCCTAAATTTTGGGATGGCTCTGTCTTATTGATTTTCAGTTTTCCCAAGGTATATTCCCTAGACTGGTAGTGCCCTTGGCTCTGTAGCTCTGTTCTTTACTTGTTTTAGGGAACAGAATGCACTCCTCCAGAGAGGCAGTTGGCAATTTACATCCCGCCCATCAGCATAACAAGGCTCCATGTTCTCCAGGGCCTGTCTTGCCTTTCTTGTTCTTACACATTTTGTGGATGTCCCTTTTGACCGGTGGGAAGTGATACTTCTTTGTAGTGCAGATTTGCATTGCCCGCTTGCTTGCTTGGCCAAAAAGGGCGTATGCGTTTTCTCCTGAATATATTCAGGAGAAAACGCATACGCCCTTTTTAGCCAAGTGCATCATTGTCTAAGTTGTGCCCCTCTTCCTGTGCCTTAAAGGCGATTCCAACGTACCTCTTGAAATCTGTTTCCTGCTATTCTGCCTCGCTTTCAAGTCCGCCTCGTTGCCTTCCCTCAACAGATTTTTGGACGATAGGTGTCCTTTATTACTCGGCCAGTTTGTGAATTGCTGTGCCCCTGAGCTCCATTTTTCAACTCGTTTTTGGTGAGCTGACCGCAAGTCCAAAATTTTGGTTCAGGACCTATACTGGTTCCCGGTGGGTGGCTGAGAATTTGGTTAATTCTTCTTCCTGCCGGGAAATTACAGTGATATGTGCCTGTCCAAATGCCTAACAGCTACTCTCTCATTGGTTCTCCCTCTTCCCTTTCATCCTCTGCCAAATTGGCAACCTGTGCGAACCAAGAGGTTAAAGGGGCTGTCTCTCCAAGTTGGGAGGTTGATAGTAAAGCAGACGGAAAGTCAAACCGGAGCACCAGGAGAGGGACTATGCGTTGAGTTTTAGAAACCTTTCGTATTCACAGTGTGTCCGTTCTCTAGGTTTCCCGCACATGTTATAGCTGTAGTAATATTCCCTTCAACCTGGAGAGTTCGGACCCATGGAATGGGTGCCATGCATTATTGCTTTAAAGGGTCTGCATTTGCTCACCCAATCTCACCAATCGTCTCAGTCCCAAGTGTCCTTCCTTATGCCACATCCAGCTGTCGTTGTAGATAGGGTCATTCCAGCCTTCATCAGAGACCCTGAAGGAATTGTAAAGAATTTCCCAGTTTTTTTGTTTTGTTTTTGAAATTCCTTTTTATAGTGGGTTTGAGCTGATTCTCGCTGCCATGTTTATGCCAGTCTAGACACACTTGATTCCCTTACGGAGACATATCAATACATAGGTTTTAAGATTCTTACTAGTCAGATATTTTCCTCTGCAGGAAATATGGGGTTTTGAGTCCCTTTCGCTGATGACGGTGTAGGTCTTGTCTATTCCATAGTTGGTTTTTGGAACGGTACCTGTGCTTATATCAAACTCTGGTTTTATGCATCACCCCACCTCTCCTTCCCCCTTAAGCAGGTATAAGAGTGTTTTCTAAATGCGAGACACTGTTCTCTTTCCTAACTCAGTTCAAGTGTAGCCATGTTTACAGGATCTTCCTAAGTGATATCTTATGATAAGTTTCTTTTTCTGTGTGACTTATTTCACTTAGAATCATCGTACCTGAATCCACCCATTTTGCTGCTACTGGTCTTATGACATTGATTTCATGGCTGAGGGATATTCCATCGTACGTAAGTACCACAATTTTTTGAACCATGTTTATATTTTCTGGGATACTTAAGGTGTATCCAAGTTGAGGTCCTTGTATGCAGTGCAGCCCTAAATTTTGGGGTGGCTCTGTCTTATTGATTTTCAGTTTTCCCAAGGTATATTCCCTAGACTGGTAGTGCCCTTGGCTCTGTAGCTCTGTTCTTTACTTGTTTTAGGTAACAGAATGCACTCCTCCAGAGAGGCAGTTGGCAATTTACATCCCGCCCATCAGCATAACAAGGCTCCCTGTTCTCCAGGGCCTGTCTTGCCTTTCTTGTTCTTACACATTTTGTGGATGTCCCTTTTGACCGGTGGGAAGTGATACTTCTTTGTAGTGCAGATTTGCATTGCCCGCTTGCTTGCTTGGCCAAAAAGGGCGTATGCGTTTTCTCCTGAATATATTCAGGAGAAAACGCATACGCCCTTTTTGGCCAAGTGCATCATTGTCGAAGTTGGGCCCCTCTTCCTGTGCTTTAAAGGCAATTCCAACGTACCTCTTGAAATCTGTTTCCTGCTATTCTGCCTCGCTTTCAAGTCCGCCTCGTTGCCTTCCCTCAACAGATTTTTGGACGATAGGTGTCCTTTATTACTCGGCCAGTTTGTGAATGGCTGTGCCCCTGAGCTCCATTTTTCAACTCCTTTTTGGTGAGCTGACCGCAAGTCCAAAATTTTGGTTCAGGACCTATACTGGTTCCCGGTGGGTGGCTGAGAATTTGGTTAATTCTTCTTCCTGCCGGGAAATTACAGTGATATGTGCCTGTCCAAATGCCTAACAGCTACTCTCTCATTGGTTCTCCCTCTTCCCTTTCATCCTCTGCCAAATTGGCAACCTGTGCGAACCAAGAGGTTAAAGGGGCTGTCTCTCCAAGTTGGGAGGTTGATAGTAAAGCAGACGGAAAGTCAAACCGGAGCACCAGGAGAGGGACTATGCGTTGAGTTTTAGAAACCTTTCGTATTCACAGTGTGTCCGTTCTCTAGGTTTCCCGCACATGTTATAGCTGTAGTAATATTCCCTTCAACCTGGAGAGTTCGGACCCATGGAATGGGTGCCATGCATTATTGCTTTAAAGGGTCTGCATTTGCTCACCCAATCTCACCAATCGTCTCAGTCCCAAGTGTCCTTCCTTATGCCACATCCAGCTGTCGTTGTAGATAGGGTCATTCCAGCCTTCATCAGAGACCCTGAAGGAATTGTAAAGAATTTCCCAGTTTTTTTGTTTTGTTTTTGAAATTCCTTTTTATAGTGGGTTTGAGCTGATTCTCGCTGCCATGTTTATGCCAGTCTAGACACACTTGATTCCCTTATGGAGACATATCAATACATAGGTTTTAAGATTCTTACTAGTCAGATATTTTCCTCTGCAGGAAATATTGGGTTTTGAGTCCCTTTCGCTGATGACGGTGTAGGTCTTGTCTATTCCATAGTTGGTTTTTGGAACGGTACCTGTGCTTATATCAAACTCTGGTTTTATGCATCACCCCACCTCTCCTTCCCCCTTAAGCAGGTATAAGAGTGTTTTCTAAATGCGAGACACTGTTCTCTTTCCTAACTCAGTTCAAGTGTAGCCATGTTTACAGGATCTTCCTAAGTGATATCTTATGATAAGTTTCTTTTTCTGTGTGACTTATTTCACTTAGAATCATCGTACCTGAATCCACCCATTTTGCTGCTACTGGTCTTATGACATTGATTTCATGGCTGAGGGATATTCCATCGTACGTAAGTACCACAATTTTTTGAACCATGTTTATATTTTCTGGGATACTTAAGGTGTATCCAAGTTGAGGTCCTTGTATGCAGTGCAGCCCTAAATTTTGGGGTGGCTCTGTCTTATTGATTTTCAGTTTTCCCAAGGTATATTCCCTAGACTGGTAGTGCCCTTGGCTCTGTAGCTCTGTTCTTTACTTGTTTTAGGTAACAGAATGCACTCCTCCAGAGAGGCAGTTGGCAATTTACATCCCGCCCATCAGCATAACAAGGCTCCCTGTTCTCCAGGGCCTGTCTTGCCTTTCTTGTTCTTACACATTTTGTGGATGTCCCTTTTGACCGGTGGGAAGTGATACTTCTTTGTAGTGCAGATTTGCATTGCCCGCTTGCTTGCTTGGCCAAAAAGGGCGTATGCGTTTTCTCCTGAATATATTCAGGAGAAAACGCATACGCCCTTTTTGGCCAAGTGCATCATTGTCGAAGTTGGGCCCCTCTTCCTGTGCTTTAAAGGCAATTCCAACGTACCTCTTGAAATCTGTTTCCTGCTATTCTGCCTCGCTTTCAAGTCCGCCTCGTTGCCTTCCCTCAACAGATTTTTGGACGATAGGTGTCCTTTATTACTCGGCCAGTTTGTGAATGGCTGTGCCCCTGAGCTCCATTTTTCAACTCCTTTTTGGTGAGCTGACCGCAAGTCCAAAATTTTGGTTCAGGACCTATACTGGTTCCCGGTGGGTGGCTGAGAATTTGGTTAATTCTTCTTCCTGCCGGGAAATTACAGTGATATGTGCCTGTCCAAATGCCTAACAGCTACTCTCTCATTGGTTCTCCCTCTTCCCTTTCATCCTCTGCCAAATTGGCAACCTGTGCGAACCAAGAGGTTAAAGGGGCTGTCTCTCCAAGTTGGGAGGTTGATAGTAAAGCAGACGGAAAGTCAAACCGGAGCACCAGGAGAGGGACTATGCGTTGAGTTTTAGAAACCTTTCGTATTCACAGTGTGTCCGTTCTCTAGGTTTCCCGCACATGTTATAGCTGTAGTAATATTCCCTTCAACCTGGAGAGTTCGGACCCATGGAATGGGTGCCATGCATTATTGCTTTAAAGGGTCTGCATTTGCTCACCCAATCTCACCAATCGTCTCAGTCCCAAGTGTCCTTCCTTATGCCACATCCAGCTGTCGTTGTAGATAGGGTCATTCCAGCCTTCATCAGAGACCCTGAAGGAATTGTAAAGAATTTCCCAGTTTTTTTGTTTTGTTTTTGAAATTCCTTTTTATAGTGGGTTTGAGCTGATTCTCGCTGCCATGTTTATGCCAGTCTAGACACACTTGATTCCCTTATGGAGACATATCAATACATAGGTTTTAAGATTCTTACTAGTCAGATATTTTCCTCTGCAGGAAATATGGGGTTTTGAGTCCCTTTCGCTGATGACGGTGTAGGTCTTGTGTATTCCATAGTTGGTTTTTGGAACGGTACCTGTGCTTATATCAAACTCTGGTTTTATGCATCACCCCACCTCTCCTTCCCCCTTAAGCAGGTATAAGAGTGTTTTCTAAATGCGAGACACTGTTCTCTTTCCTAACTCAGTTCAAGTGTAGCCATGTTTACAGGATCTTCCTAAGTGATATCTTATGATAAGTTTCTTTTTCTGTGTGACTTATTTCACTTAGAATCATCGTACCTGAATCCACCCATTTTGCTGCTACTGGTCTTATGACATTGATTTCATGGCTGAGGGATATTCCATCGTACGTAAGTACCACAATTTTTTGAACCATGTTTATATTTTCTGGGATACTTAAGGTGTATCCAAGTTGAGGTCCTTGTATGCAGTGCAGCCCTAAATTTTGGGGTGGCTCTGTCTTATTGATTTTCAGTTTTCCCAAGGTATATTCCCTAGACTGGTAGTGCCCTTGGCTCTGTAGCTCTGTTCTTTACTTGTTTTAGGGAACAGAATGCACTCCTCCAGAGAGGCAGTTGGCAATTTACATCCCGCCCATCAGCATAACAAGGCTCCCTGTTCTCCAGGGCCTGTCTTGCCTTTCTTGTTCTTACACATTTTGTGGATGTCCCTTTTGACCGGTGGGAAGTGATACTTCTTTGTAGTGCAGATTTGCATTGCCCGCTTGCTTGCTTGGCCAAAAAGGGCGTATGCGTTTTCTCCTGAATATATTCAGGAGAAAACGCATACGCCCTTTTTGGCCAAGTGCATCATTGTCGAAGTTGGGCCCCTCTTCCTGTGCTTTAAAGGCAATTCCAACGTACCTCTTGAAATCTGTTTCCTGCTATTCTGCCTCGCTTTCAAGTCCGCCTCGTTGCCTTCCCTCAACAGATTTTTGGACGATAGGTGTCCTTTATTACTCGGCCAGTTTGTGAATGGCTGTGCCCCTGAGCTCCATTTTTCAACTCCTTTTTGGTGAGCTGACCGCAAGTCCAAAATTTTGGTTCAGGACCTATACTGGTTCCCGGTGGGTGGCTGAGAATTTGGTTAATTCTTCTTCCTGCCGGGAAATTACAGTGATATGTGCCTGTCCAAATGCCTAACAGCTACTCTCTCATTGGTTCTCCCTCTTCCCTTTCATCCTCTGCCAAATTGGCAACCTGTGCGAACCAAGAGGTTAAAGGGGCTGTCTCTCCAAGTTGGGAGGTTGATAGTAAAGCAGACGGAAAGTCAAACCGGAGCACCAGGAGAGGGACTATGCGTTGAGTTTTAGAAACCTTTCGTATTCACAGTGTGTCCGTTCTCTAGGTTTCCCGCACATGTTATAGCTGTAGTAATATTCCCTTCAACCTGGAGAGTTCGGACCCATGGAATGGGTGCCATGCATTATTGCTTTAAAGGGTCTGCATTTGCTCACCCAATCTCACCAATCGTCTCAGTCCCAAGTGTCCTTCCTTATGCCACATCCAGCTGTCGTTGTAGATAGGGTCATTCCAGCCTTCATCAGAGACCCTGAAGGAATTGTAAAGAATTTCCCAGTTTTTTTGTTTTGTTTTTGAAATTCCTTTTTATAGTGGGTTTGAGCTGATTCTCGCTGCCATGTTTATGCCAGTCTAGACACACTTGATTCCCTTATGGAGACATATCAATACATAGGTTTTAAGATTCTTACTAGTCAGATATTTTCCTCTGCAGGAAATATGGGGTTTTGAGTCCCTTTCGCTGATGACGGTGTAGGTCTTGTCTATTCCATAGTTGGTTTTTGGAACGGTACCTGTGCTTATATCAAACTCTGGTTTTATGCATCACCCCACCTCTCCTTCCCCCTTAAGCAGGTATAAGAGTGTTTTCTAAATGCGAGACACTGTTCTCTTTCCTAACTCAGTTCAAGTGTAGCCATGTTTACAGGATCTTCCTAAGTGATATCTTATGATAAGTTTCTTTTTCTGTGTGACTTATTTCACTTAGAATCATCGTACCTGAATCCACCCATTTTGCTGCTACTGGTCTTATGACATTGATTTCATGGCTGAGGGATATTCCATCGTACGTAAGTACCACAATTTTTTGAACCATGTTTATATTTTCTGGGATACTTAAGGTGTATCCAAGTTGAGGTCCTTGTATGCAGTGCAGCCCTAAATTTTGGGGTGGCTCTGTCTTATTGATTTTCAGTTTTCCCAAGGTATATTCCCTAGACTGGTAGTGCCCTTGGCTCTGTAGCTCTGTTCTTTACTTGTTTTAGGGAACAGAATGCACTCCTCCAGAGAGGCAGTTGGCAATTTACATCCCGCCCATCAGCATAACAAGGCTCCCTGTTCTCCAGGGCCTGTCTTGCCTTTCTTGTTCTTACACATTTTGTGGATGTCCCTTTTGACCGGTGGGAAGTGATACTTCTTTGTAGTGCAGATTTGCATTGCCCGCTTGCTTGCTTGGCCAAAAAGGGCGTATGCGTTTTCTCCTGAATATATTCAGGAGAAAACGCATACGCCCTTTTTGGCCAAGTGCATCATTGTCGAAGTTGGGCCCCTCTTCCTGTGCTTTAAAGGCAATTCCAACGTACCTCTTGAAATCTGTTTCCTGCTATTCTGCCTCGCTTTCAAGTCCGCCTCGTTGCCTTCCCTCAACAGATTTTTGGACGATAGGTGTCCTTTATTACTCGGCCAGTTTGTGAATGGCTGTGCCCCTGAGCTCCATTTTTCAACTCCTTTTTGGTGAGCTGACCGCAAGTCCAAAATTTTGGTTCAGGACCTATACTGGTTACCGGTGGGTGGCTGAGAATTTGGTTAATTCTTCTTCCTGCCGGGAAATTACAGTGATATGTGCCCGTCCAAATGCCTAACAGCTACTCTCTCATTGGTTCTCCCTCTTCCCTTTCATCCTCTGCCAAATTGGAAACCTATGCGAACCAGGAGGTTAAAGGGGCTGTCTTTCCAATTTGGGAGATTGATAGTAAAGCAGATGGAAAGTCAAACTGGAGCACCAGGGTAGGGACTATTCGTGAGTTTTAGAAAATTTTCGTATTCACAGTCTGTTCGTTCTCTATGTTTCCCGTACATGTTTAGCTGTAGTAATATTCCTTTCAACCTGGAGATTTGGGACCCATGGAATGGGTGCCAGGCATTTGTGCTTTAAAGGGTCTGCATTTGCTCACACAATCTCACCAATCCTCTCAGTCCCAAGTGTCCAGCCTTATGCCACATCCAGCTGTCGTTGTAGATAGGGTCTTTCCAGGTTTCATCAGAGACCCTGAAGGAATTGTTAAGAATTTCCCAGTTTTTTGTTTTGTTTTTGAAATTCCTTTTTATAGTGGGTTTGAGCTGATTCTCGCTGCCCTGTTTATGCCAGTCTAGACACAGATGATTCTCTTACAGAGACATATCAATACATAGGTTTTAAGTTTCTTACTAGTCAGATATATTCCTCTGCGGGAAATATGGGGTTTTGAGTCCCTTTCACTGAGGAAGGTGTAGGTCTTGTCTATTCCATAGTTGGTTTTTGGAACGGTACCTGTGCTTATACCAAACTCTGGTTTTATGCATCACCCCACCTCTCCTTCCCCCTTAAGCAGGCATAAGAGTGTTTTCTAAATGTGAGACACTGTTCTCTTTCCTAACTCAGTTCAAGTGTAGCCATGTTTACAGGATCTTCATAAGTGATATCTTATGATAACTTTCTTTTTCTGTGTGACTTATTTCACTTAGAATCATCGTACCGGAATCCACCCATTTTGCTGCTACTGGTCTTATGACATTGATTTCATGGCTGAGGGATATTCCATCATATGTAAGTACCACAATTTTTTGAGCCATTTTTATATTTCCTGGGATAATTAAGTTGTGCCCAAGTTGAGGTCCTTGTAAGCAGTGCAGCCCTAAATTTTGGGGTGGCTCTGTCTTAATAATTTTAGTTTTCCCAAGGTATATTCCCTAGACTGGAAGTGCCCTTGGCTCTGTAGCTCTGTTGTTTACTTGTTTTAGGGAACACAATGCACTCCTCCAGAGAGGCAGTTGTCAATTTACATCCCGCCCTTCAGCATAACAAGGCTCCCTGTTTTCCAGGGTCTGTCTTGCCTTTCTGGTTTTTACACATTTTGTGGATGTCTCTTTTGACCGGTGGGAAGTGATTCTTCTTTGTAGTGCAGATTTGCATTGCCCGCTTGATTGCTTGGCCAAAAAGGGCGTATGCGTTTTCTCCTGAATATATTCAGGAGAAAACGCATACGCCCTTTTTGGCCAAGTGCATCATTGTCAAACTTGTGCCCCTCTTCCTGTTCTTTAAAGGCGATTCCAACGTACTTCTTGAAATCTGTTTCCTGCTATTCTGCCTCGCTTTCAAGTCGGCCTCGTTGCCTTCCCTCAACAGATTTTTGGACGATACTTGTCCTTTATTACTCGGTCAGTTTGCAGATTGCTGTGCCCCTGAGCTCCATTTATCAACTCGTTTTTTGTGAGCTGACCGCAAGTCCAAAATTTTGGTTCATGACCTATGCTGGTTCCCGGTGGGGGGCTGAGACTTTGGTTAATTCTTCTTCCTGCCGGGATGTTAGAGTGATATGTGCCCGTCCAAATGCCTAACAGCTACTCTCTCATTGGTTCTCCCTCTTCCCTTTCATCCTCTGCCAAATTGGCAACCTATGCGAACCAGGAGGTTAAAGGGGCTGTCTCTCCAAGTTGGGAGGTTGATAGTAAAGCAGATCGAAAGTCAAACCGGAGCACGAGGAGAGGGACTGTTCGTTGAGTTTTAGAAACCTTTCGTATTCACAGTGAGTCCGTTCTCTAGGTTTCCCGTACATGTTATAGCTGTAGTAATATTCCCTTCAACCTGGAGAGTTGGGACCCATGGAATGGGAGCCATGCATTATTGCTTTAAAGGGTCTGCATTTGCTCACCCAATCTCACCAATTCTCTCAGTCACAAGTGTCCAGCCTTATGCCACATCCAGCTGTTGTTGTAGATAGGGTATTTCCAGGTTTCATCAGAGACCCTGAAGGAATTGTAAAGAATTTCCCAGTTTTTTTGTTTTGTTTTTGAAATTACTTTTTATAGTGGGTTTGAGCTGATTCTCGCTGCCATGTTTATGCCAGTCTAGACACACTTGATTCCCTTACGGAGACATATCAATACATAGGTTTTAAGATTCTTACTAGTCAGATATATTCCTCTGCGGGAAATATGGGTTTTGAGTCCCTTTCACTGAGGAAGGTGTAGGTCTTGTCTATTCAATAGTTGGTTTTTGGAACGGTACCTGTGCTTATATCAAACTCTGGTTTTATGCATCACCCAACCTCTCCTTCCCCCTTAAGCAGGCATAAGAGTGTTTTCTAAATGTGAGACACTGTTCTCTTTCCTAACTCAGTTCAAGTGTAGCCATGTTTACAGGATCTTCATAAGTGATATCTTATGATAAGTTTCTTTTTCTGTGTGACTTATTTCACTTAGAATCATCGTACCTGAATCCACCCATTTTGCTGCTACTGGTCTTATGACATTGACTTCATGGCTGAGGGATATTCCATCGTACGTAAGTACCACAATTTTTTGAACCATTTTTATATATCCTGGGATATTTAAGGTATACCCAAGTTGAGGTCCTTGTAAGCAGTGCAGCCCTAAATTTTGGGGTGGCTCTGTCTTATTGATTTTCAGTTTTCCCAAGGTATATTCCCTAGACTGGAAGTGCCCTTGGCTCTGTAGCTCTGTTCTTTACTTGTTTTAGGGAACACAATGCACTCCTCCAGAGAGGCAGTTGACAATTTACATCCCGCCCATCAACATATCAAGGCTGCATGTTCTCCAGGGCCTGTCTTGCCTTTCTGGTTTTTACACATTTTGTGGATGTCCCTTTTGACCGGTGGGAAGTGATACTTCTTTTTAGTGCAGATTTGCATTGCCCGTTTGCTTGCTTGGCCAAAAAGGGCGTATGCGTTTTCTCCTGAATATATTCAGGAGAAAACGCATACGCCCTTTTTGGCCAAGTGCATCATTGTCGAAGTTGTGCCCCTCTTCCTGTGCTTTAAAGGCGATTCCAACGTACCTCTTGAAATCTGTTTCCTGCTATTCTGCCTCGCTTTCAAGTCCGCCTCGTTGCCTTCCCTCAACAGATTTTTGGACGATAGTTGTCCTTTATTACTCGGCCAGTTTGTGAATTGCTGTGCCCCTGAGCTCCATTTTTCAACTCGTTTTTGGTGAGCTGACCGCAAGTCCAAAATGTTGGTTCAGGACCTATACTGGTTCCCGGTGGGTGGCTGAGACTTTGGTTAATTCTTCTTCCTGCCGGGAAATTGCAGTGATATGTGCCCGTCCAAATGCCTCACAGCTACTCTCTCATTACTTCTCCCTGTTCCCTTTCATTCTCTGCCAAATTGGCAACCTGTGCGAACCAGGAGGTTAAAGGGGCTGTCTCTCCAAGTTGGGAGGTTGATAGTAAAGCAGATGGAATGTCAAACTGGAGCACCAGGATAGGGACTATTCGTTGAGTTTTAGAAACCTGTCGTATTCACAGTGTGTCCGTTCTCTAGGTTTCCCGTACATGTTATAACTGTAGTAATATTCCCTTCAACCTGGAGAGTTGGGACTCATGGAATGGTTGCCAAGCATTTGTGCTTTAAAGGGTCTGCATTTGCTCACCATATCTCACCAATCGTCTCAGTCCCAAGTGTCCCTCCTTATGCCACATCCAGCTGTCGTTGTAGATAGGGTCATTCCAGGTTTCATCAGGGACCCGGAAGGAATTATAAAGAATTTCCCAGTTTTTTTGTTTTGTTTTTGAAATTCCTTTTTATAGTGGGTTTGAGCTGATTCTCGCTGCCATGTTTATGCCAGTCTAGACACACTTGATTCCCTTACGGAGACATATCAATACATAGGTTTTAAGATTCTTACTAGTCAGATATATTCCTCTGCGGGAAATATGGCGTTTTGAGTCCCTTTCACTGAGGAAGGTGTAGGTCTTGTCTATTCCATAGTTGGTTTTTGGAACGGTACCTGTGCTTATATCAAACTCTGGTTTTATGCATCACCCCACCTCTCCTTCCCCCTTAGCAGGCATAAGTGTGTTTTCTAAATGTGAGACACTGTTCTCTTTCCTAACTCAGTTCAAGTGTAGCCATGTTTACAGGATCTTCATAAGTGATATCTTATGATAAGTTTCTTTTTCTGTGTGACTTATTTCACTTAGAATCATCGTACCTGAATCCACCCATTTTGCTGCTACTGGTCTTATGACATTGATTTCATGGCTGAGGGATATTCCATCGTACGTAAGTACCACAATTTTTTGAACCATGTTTATATTTTCTGGGATACTTAAGGTGTATCCAAGTTGAGGTCCTTGTATGCAGTGCAGCCCTAAATTTTGGGATGGCTCTGTCTTACTGATTTTCAGTTTTCCCAAGGTATATTCCCTAGACTGCTAGTGCCCTTGGCTCTGTAGCTCTGTTCTTTACTTGTTTTAGGGAACAGAATGCACTCCTCCAGAGAGGCAGTTGGCAATTTACATCCCGCCCATCAGCATAACAAGGCTCCCTGTTCTCCAGGGCCTGTCTTGCCTTTCTTGTTCTTACACATTTTGTGGATGTCCCTTTTGACCGGTGGGAAGTGATACTTCTTTGTAGTGCAGATTTGCATTGCCCGCTTGCTTGCTTGGCCAAAAAGGGCGTATGCGTTTTCTCCTGAATATATTCAGGAGAAAACGCATACGCCCTTTTTGGCCAAGTGCGTCATTGTCGAAGTTGTGCCCCTCTTCCTGTGCTTTAAAGGCAATTCCAACGTACCTCTTGAAATCTGTTTCCTGCTATTCTGCCTCGCTTTCAAGTCCGCCTCGTTGCCTTCCCTCAACAGATTTTTGGACGATAGTTGTCCTTTATTACTCGGCCAGTTTGTGAATTGCAGTGCCCCTGAGCTCCATTTTTCAACTCGTTTTTGGTGAGCTGACCGCAAGTCCAAAATTTTGGTTCAGGACCTATACTGGTTCCCGGTGGGTGGCTGAGAATTTGGTTAATTCTTCTTCCTGCCGGGAAATTACAATGATATGTGCCTGTCCAAATGCCTAACAGCTACTCTCTCATTGGTTCTCCCTCTTCCCTTTCATCCTCTGCCAAATTGGCAACCTGTGCGAACCAAGAGGTTAAAGGGGCTGTCTCTCCAAGTTGGGAGGTTGATAGTAAAGCAGACGGAAAGTCAAACCGGAGCACCAGGAGAGGGACTATTCGTTGAGTTTTAGAAACCTTTCGTATTCACAGTGTGTCCGTTCTCTAGGTTTCCCGCACATGTTATAGCTGTAGTAATATTCCCTTCAACCTGGAGAGTTCGGACCCATGGAATGGGTGCCATGCATTATTGCTTTAAAGGGTCTGCATTTGCTCCCCCAATCTCACCAATCGTCTCAGTCCCAAGTGTCCCTCCTTATGCCACATCCAGCTGTCGTTGTAGATAGGGTCATTCCAGCTTTCATCAGAGACCCTGAAGGAATTGTAAAGAATTTCCCAGTTTTTTTGTTTTGTTTTTGAAATTCCTTTTTATAGTGGGTTTGAGCTGATTCTCGCTGCCATGTTTATGCCAGTCTAGACACACTTGATTCCCTTATGGAGACATATCAATACATAGGTTTTAAGATTCTTACTAGTCAGATATTTTCCTCTGCGGGAAATATGGGGTTTTGAGTCCCTTTCGCTGAGGACGGTGTAGGTCTTGTCTATTCCATAGTTGGTTTTTGGAACGGTACCTGTGCTTATATCAAACTCTGGTTTTATGCATCACCCCACCTCTCCTTCCCCCTTAAGCAGGTATAAGAGTGTTTTCTAAATGCGAGACACTGTTCTCTTTCCTAACTCAGTTCAAGTGTAGCCATGTTTACAGGATCTTCCTAAGTGATATCTTATGATAAGTTTCTTTTTCTGTGTGACTTATTTCACTTAGAATCATCGTACCTGAATCCACCCATTTTGCTGCTACTGGTCTTATGACATTGATTTCATGGCTGAGGGATATTCCATCGTACGTAAGTACCACAATTTTTTGAACCATGTTTATATTTTCTGGGATACTTAAGGTGTATCCAAGTTGAGGTCCTTGTATGCAGTGCAGCCCTAAATTTTGGGGTGGCTCTGTCTTATTGATTTTCAGTTTTCCCAAGGTATATTCCCTAGACTGGTAGTGCCCTTGGCTCTGTAGCTCTGTTCTTTACTTGTTTTAGGTAACAGAATGCACTCCTCCAGAGAGGCAGTTGGCAATTTACATCCCGCCCATCAGCATAACAAGGCTCCCTGTTCTCCAGGGCCTGTCTTGCCTTTCTTGTTCTTACACATTTTGTGGATGTCCCTTTTGACCGGTGGGAAGTGATACTTCTTTGTAGTGCAGATTTGCATTGCCCGCTTGCTTGCTTGGCCAAAAAGGGCGTATGCGTTTTCTCCTGAATATATTCAGGAGAAAACGCATACGCCCTTTTTGGCCAAGTGCATCATTGTCGAAGTTGGGCCCCTCTTCCTGTGCTTTAAAGGCGATTCCAACGTACCTCTTGAAATCTGTTTCCTGCTATTCTGCCTCGCTTTCAAGTCCGCCTCGTCGCCTTCCCTCAACAGATTTTTGGACGATAGGTGTCCTTTATTACTCGGCCAGTTTGTGAATGGCTGTGCCCCTGAGCTCCATTTTTCAACTCCTTTTTGGTGAGCTGACCGCAAGTCCAAAATTTTGGTTCAGGACCTATACTGGTTCCCGGTGGGTGGCTGAGAATTTGGTTAATTCTTCTTCCTGCCGGGAAATTACAGTGATATGTGCCTGTCCAAATGCCTAACAGCTACTCTCTCATTGGTTCTCCCTCTTCCCTTTCATCCTCTGCCAAATTGGCAACCTGTGCGAACCAAGAGGTTAAAGGGGCTGTCTCTCCAAGTTGGGAGGTTGATAGTAAAGCAGACGGAAAGTCAAACCGGAGCACCAGGAGAGGGACTATGCGTTGAGTTTTAGAAACCTTTCGTATTCACAGTGTGTCCGTTCTCTAGGTTTCCCGCACATGTTATAGCTGTAGTAATATTCCCTTCAACCTGGAGAGTTCGGACCCATGGAATGGGTGCCATGCATTATTGCTTTAAAGGGTCTGCATTTGCTCACCCAATCTCACCAATCGTCTCAGTCCCAAGTGTCCTTCCTTATGCCACATCCAGCTGTCGTTGTAGATAGGGTCATTCCAGCCTTCATCAGAGACCCTGAAGGAATTGTAAAGAATTTCCCAGTTTTTTTGTTTTGTTTTTGAAATTCCTTTTTATAGTGGGTTTGAGCTGATTCTCGCTGCCATGTTTATGCCAGTCTAGACACACTTGATTCCCTTATGGAGACATATCAATACATAGGTTTTAAGATTCTTACTAGTCAGATATTTTCCTCTGCAGGAAATATGGGGTTTTGAGTCCCTTTCGCTGATGACGGTGTAGGTCTTGTCTATTCCATAGTTGGTTTTTGGAACGGTACCTGTGCTTATATCAAACTCTGGTTTTATGCATCACCCCACCTCTCCTTCCCCCTTAAGCAGGTATAAGAGTGTTTTCTAAATGCGAGACACTGTTCTCTTTCCTAACTCAGTTCAAGTGTAGCCATGTTTACAGGATCTTCCTAAGTGATATCTTATGATAAGTTTCTTTTTCTGTGTGACTTATTTCACTTAGAATCATCGTACCTGAATCCACCCATTTTGCTGCTACTGGTCTTATGACATTGATTTCATGGCTGAGGGATATTCCATCGTACGTAAGTACCACAATTTTTTGAACCATGTTTATATTTTCTGGGATACTTAAGGTGTATCCAAGTTGAGGTCCTTGTATGCAGTGCAGCCCTAAATTTTGGGGTGGCTCTGTCTTATTGATTTTCAGTTTTCCCAAGGTATATTCCCTAGACTGGTAGTGCCCTTGGCTCTGTAGCTCTGTTCTTTACTTGTTTTAGGTAACAGAATGCACTCCTCCAGAGAGGCAGTTGGCAATTTACATCCCGCCCATCAGCATAACAAGGCTCCCTGTTCTCCAGGGCCTGTCTTGCCTTTCTTGTTCTTACACATTTTGTGGATGTCCCTTTTGACCGGTGGGAAGTGATACTTCTTTGTAGTGCAGATTTGCATTGCCCGCTTGCTTGCTTGGCCAAAAAGGGCGTATGCGTTTTCTCCTGAATATATTCAGGAGAAAACGCATACGCCCTTTTTGGCCAAGTGCATCATTGTCGAAGTTGGGCCCCTCTTCCTGTGCTTTAAAGGCAATTCCAACGTACCTCTTGAAATCTGTTTCCTGCTATTCTGCCTCGCTTTCAAGTCCGCCTCGTTGCCTTCCCTCAACAGATTTTTGGACGATAGGTGTCCTTTATTACTCGGCCAGTTTGTGAATGGCTGTGCCCCTGAGCTCCATTTTTCAACTCCTTTTTGGTGAGCTGACCGCAAGTCCAAAATTTTGGTTCAGGACCTATACTGGTTCCCGGTGGGTGGCTGAGAATTTGGTTAATTCTTCTTCCTGCCGGGAAATTACAGTGATATGTGCCTGTCCAAATGCCTAACAGCTACTCTCTCATTGGTTCTCCCTCTTCCCTTTCATCCTCTGCCAAATTGGCAACCTGTGCGAACCAAGAGGTTAAAGGGGCTGTCTCTCCAAGTTGGGAGGTTGATAGTAAAGCAGACGGAAAGTCAAACCGGAGCACCAGGAGAGGGACTATGCGTTGAGTTTTAGAAACCTTTCGTATTCACAGTGTGTCCGTTCTCTAGGTTTCCCGCACATGTTATAGCTGTAGTAATATTCCCTTCAACCTGGAGAGTTCGGACCCATGGAATGGGTGCCATGCATTATTGCTTTAAAGGGTCTGCATTTGCTCACCCAATCTCACCAATCGTCTCAGTCCCAAGTGTCCTTCCTTATGCCACATCCAGCTGTCGTTGTAGATAGGGTCATTCCAGCCTTCATCAGAGACCCTGAAGGAATTGTAAAGAATTTCCCAGTTTTTTTGTTTTGTTTTTGAAATTCCTTTTTATAGTGGGTTTGAGCTGATTCTCGCTGCCATGTTTATGCCAGTCTAGACACACTTGATTCCCTTATGGAGACATATCAATACATAGGTTTTAAGATTCTTACTAGTCAGATATTTTCCTCTGCAGGAAATATGGGGTTTTGAGTCCCTTTCGCTGATGACGGTGTAGGTCTTGTGTATTCCATAGTTGGTTTTTGGAACGGTACCTGTGCTTATATCAAACTCTGGTTTTATGCATCACCCCACCTCTCCTTCCCCCTTAAGCAGGTATAAGAGTGTTTTCTAAATGCGAGACACTGTTCTCTTTCCTAACTCAGTTCAAGTGTAGCCATGTTTACAGGATCTTCCTAAGTGATATCTTATGATAAGTTTCTTTTTCTGTGTGACTTATTTCACTTAGAATCATCGTACCTGAATCCACCCATTTTGCTGCTACTGGTCTTATGACATTGATTTCATGGCTGAGGGATATTCCATCGTACGTAAGTACCACAATTTTTTGAACCATGTTTATATTTTCTGGGATACTTAAGGTGTATCCAAGTTGAGGTCCTTGTATGCAGTGCAGCCCTAAATTTTGGGGTGGCTCTGTCTTATTGATTTTCAGTTTTCCCAAGGTATATTCCCTAGACTGGTAGTGCCCTTGGCTCTGTAGCTCTGTTCTTTACTTGTTTTAGGGAACAGAATGCACTCCTCCAGAGAGGCAGTTGGCAATTTACATCCCGCCCATCAGCATAACAAGGCTCCCTGTTCTCCAGGGCCTGTCTTGCCTTTCTTGTTCTTACACATTTTGTGGATGTCCCTTTTGACCGGTGGGAAGTGATACTTCTTTGTAGTGCAGATTTGCATTGCCCGCTTGCTTGCTTGGCCAAAAAGGGCGTATGCGTTTTCTCCTGAATATATTCAGGAGAAAACGCATACGCCCTTTTTGGCCAAGTGCATCATTGTCGAAGTTGGGCCCCTCTTCCTGTGCTTTAAAGGCAATTCCAACGTACCTCTTGAAATCTGTTTCCTGCTATTCTGCCTCGCTTTCAAGTCCGCCTCATTGCCTTCCCTCAACAGATTTTTGGACGATAGGTGTCCTTTATTACTCGGCCAGTTTGTGAATGGCTGTGCCCCTGAGCTCCATTTTTCAACTCCTTTTTGGTGAGCTGACCGCAAGTCCAAAATTTTGGTTCAGGACCTATACTGGTTACCGGTGGGTGGCTGAGAATTTGGTTAATTCTTCTTCCTGCCGGGAAATTACAGTGATATGTGCCCGTCCAAATGCCTAACAGCTACTCTCTCATTGGTTCTCCCTCTTCCCTTTCATCCTCTGCCAAATTGGAAACCTATGCGAACCAGGAGGTTAAAGGGGCTGTCTTTCCAATTTGGGAGATTGATAGTAAAGCAGATGGAAAGTCAAACTGGAGCACCAGGGTAGGGACTATTCGTGAGTTTTAGAAAATTTTCGTATTCACAGTCTGTTCGTTCTCTATGTTTCCCGTACATGTTTAGCTGTAGTAATATTCCTTTCAACCTGGAGATTTGGGACCCATGGAATGGGTGCCAGGCATTTGTGCTTTAAAGGGTCTGCATTTGCTCACACAATCTCACCAATCCTCTCAGTCCCAAGTGTCCAGCCTTATGCCACATCCAGCTGTCGTTGTAGATAGGGTCTTTCCAGGTTTCATCAGAGACCCTGAAGGAATTGTTAAGAATTTCCCAGTTTTTTGTTTTGTTTTTGAAATTCCTTTTTATAGTGGGTTTGAGCTGATTCTCGCTGCCCTGTTTATGCCAGTCTAGACACAGATGATTCTCTTACAGAGACATATCAATACATAGGTTTTAAGTTTCTTACTAGTCAGATATATTCCTCTGCGGGAAATATGGGGTTTTGAGTCCCTTTCACTGAGGAAGGTGTAGGTCTTGTCTATTCCATAGTTGGTTTTTGGAACGGTACCTGTGCTTATACCAAACTCTGGTTTTATGCATCACCCCACCTCTCCTTCCCCCTTAAGCAGGCATAAGAGTGTTTTCTAAATGTGAGACACTGTTCTCTTTCCTAACTCAGTTCAAGTGTAGCCATGTTTACAGGATCTTCATAAGTGATATCTTATGATAACTTTCTTTTTCTGTGTGACTTATTTCACTTAGAATCATCGTACCGGAATCCACCCATTTTGCTGCTACTGGTCTTATGACATTGATTTCATGGCTGAGGGATATTCCATCATATGTAAGTACCACAATTTTTTGAGCCATTTTTATATTTCCTGGGATAATTAAGTTGTGCCCAAGTTGAGGTCCTTGTAAGCAGTGCAGCCCTAAATTTTGGGGTGGCTCTGTCTTAATAATTTTAGTTTTCCCAAGGTATATTCCCTAGACTGGAAGTGCCCTTGGCTCTGTAGCTCTGTTGTTTACTTGTTTTAGGGAACACAATGCACTCCTCCAGAGAGGCAGTTGTCAATTTACATCCCGCCCTTCAGCATAACAAGGCTCCCTGTTTTCCAGGGTCTGTCTTGCCTTTCTGGTTTTTACACATTTTGTGGATGTCTCTTTTGACCGGTGGGAAGTGATTCTTCTTTGTAGTGCAGATTTGCATTGCCCGCTTGATTGCTTGGCCAAAAAGGGCGTATGCGTTTTCTCCTGAATATATTCAGGAGAAAACGCATACGCCCTTTTTGGCCAAGTGCATCATTGTCAAACTTGTGCCCCTCTTCCTGTTCTTTAAAGGCGATTCCAATGTACTTCTTGAAATCTGTTTCCTGCTATTCTGCCTCGCTTTCAAGTCGGCCTCGTTGCCTTCCCTCAACAGATTTTTGGACGATACTTGTCCTTTATTACTCGGTCAGTTTGCAGATTGCTGTGCCCCTGAGCTCCATTTATCAACTCGTTTTTTGTGAGCTGACCGCAAGTCCAAAATTTTGGTTCATGACCTATGCTGGTTCCCGGTGGGGGGCTGAGACTTTGGTTAATTCTTCTTCCTGCCGGGATGTTAGAGTGATATGTGCCCGTCCAAATGCCTAACAGCTACTCTCTCATTGGTTCTCCCTCTTCCCTTTCATCCTCTGCCAAATTGGCAACCTATGCGAACCAGGAGGTTAAAGGGGCTGTCTCTCCAAGTTGGGAGGTTGATAGTAAAGCAGATCGAAAGTCAAACCGGAGCACGAGGAGAGGGACTGTTCGTTGAGTTTTAGAAACCTTTCGTATTCACAGTGAGTCCGTTCTCTAGGTTTCCCGTACATGTTATAGCTGTAGTAATATTCCCTTCAACCTGGAGAGTTGGGACCCATGGAATGGGAGCCATGCATTATTGCTTTAAAGGGTCTGCATTTGCTCACCCAATCTCACCAATTCTCTCAGTCACAAGTGTCCAGCCTTATGCCACATCCAGCTGTTGTTGTAGATAGGGTATTTCCAGGTTTCATCAGAGACCCTGAAGGAATTGTAAAGAATTTCCCAGTTTTTTTGTTTTGTTTTTGAAATTACTTTTTATAGTGGGTTTGAGCTGATTCTCGCTGCCATGTTTATGCCAGTCTAGACACACTTGATTCCCTTACGGAGACATATCAATACATAGGTTTTAAGATTCTTACTAGTCAGATATATTCCTCTGCGGGAAATATGGGTTTTGAGTCCCTTTCACTGAGGAAGGTGTAGGTCTTGTCTATTCAATAGTTGGTTTTTGGAACGGTACCTGTGCTTATATCAAACTCTGGTTTTATGCATCACCCAACCTCTCCTTCCCCCTTAAGCAGGCATAAGAGTGTTTTCTAAATGTGAGACACTGTTCTCTTTCCTAACTCAGTTCAAGTGTAGCCATGTTTACAGGATCTTCATAAGTGATATCTTATGATAAGTTTCTTTTTCTGTGTGACTTATTTCACTTAGAATCATCGTACCTGAATCCACCCATTTTGCTGCTACTGGTCTTATGACATTGACTTCATGGCTGAGGGATATTCCATCGTACGTAAGTACCACAATTTTTTGAACCATTTTTATATATCCTGGGATATTTAAGGTATACCCAAGTTGAGGTCCTTGTAAGCAGTGCAGCCCTAAATTTTGGGGTGGCTCTGTCTTATTGATTTTCAGTTTTCCCAAGGTATATTCCCTAGACTGGAAGTGCCCTTGGCTCTGTAGCTCTGTTCTTTACTTGTTTTAGGGAACACAATGCACTCCTCCAGAGAGGCAGTTGACAATTTACATCCCGCCCATCAACATATCAAGGCTGCATGTTCTCCAGGGCCTGTCTTGCCTTTCTGGTTTTTACACATTTTGTGGATGTCCCTTTTGACCGGTGGGAAGTGATACTTCTTTTTAGTGCAGATTTGCATTGCCCGTTTGCTTGCTTGGCCAAAAAGGGCGTATGCGTTTTCTCCTGAATATATTCAGGAGAAAACGCATACGCCCTTTTTGGCCAAGTGCATCATTGTCGAAGTTGTGCCCCTCTTCCTGTGCTTTAAAGGCGATTCCAACGTACCTCTTGAAATCTGTTTCCTGCTATTCTGCCTCGCTTTCAAGTCCGCCTCGTTGCCTTCCCTCAACAGATTTTTGGACGATAGTTGTCCTTTATTACTCGGCCAGTTTGTGAATTGCTGTGCCCCTGAGCTCCATTTTTCAACTCGTTTTTGGTGAGCTGACCGCAAGTCCAAAATGTTGGTTCAGGACCTATACTGGTTCCCGGTGGGTGGCTGAGACTTTGGTTAATTCTTCTTCCTGCCGGGAAATTGCAGTGATATGTGCCCGTCCAAATGCCTCACAGCTACTCTCTCATTACTTCTCCCTGTTCCCTTTCATTCTCTGCCAAATTGGCAACCTGTGCGAACCAGGAGGTTAAAGGGGCTGTCTCTCCAAGTTGGGAGGTTGATAGTAAAGCAGATGGAATGTCAAACTGGAGCACCAGGATAGGGACTATTCGTTGAGTTTTAGAAACCTGTCGTATTCACAGTGTGTCCGTTCTCTAGGTTTCCCGTACATGTTATAACTGTAGTAATATTCCCTTCAACCTGGAGAGTTGGGACTCATGGAATGGTTGCCAAGCATTTGTGCTTTAAAGGGTCTGCATTTGCTCACCATATCTCACCAATCGTCTCAGTCCCAAGTGTCCCTCCTTATGCCACATCCAGCTGTCGTTGTAGATAGGGTCATTCCAGGTTTCATCAGGGACCCGGAAGGAATTATAAAGAATTTCCCAGTTTTTTTGTTTTGTTTTTGAAATTCCTTTTTATAGTGGGTTTGAGCTGATTCTCGCTGCCATGTTTATGCCAGTCTAGACACACTTGATTCCCTTACGGAGACATATCAATACATAGGTTTTAAGATTCTTACTAGTCAGATATATTCCTCTGCGGGAAATATGGCGTTTTGAGTCCCTTTCACTGAGGAAGGTGTAGGTCTTGTCTATTCCATAGTTGGTTTTTGGAACGGTACCTGTGCTTATATCAAACTCTGGTTTTATGCATCACCCCACCTCTCCTTCCCCCTTAGCAGGCATAAGTGTGTTTTCTAAATGTGAGACACTGTTCTCTTTCCTAACTCAGTTCAAGTGTAGCCATGTTTACAGGATCTTCATAAGTGATATCTTATGATAAGTTTCTTTTTCTGTGTGACTTATTTCACTTAGAATCATCGTACCTGAATCCACCCATTTTGCTGCTACTGGTCTTATGACATTGATTTCATGGCTGAGGGATATTCCATCGTACGTAAGTACCACAATTTTTTGAACCATGTTTATATTTTCTGGGATACTTAAGGTGTATCCAAGTTGAGGTCCTTGTATGCAGTGCAGCCCTAAATTTTGGGATGGCTCTGTCTTACTGATTTTCAGTTTTCCCAAGGTATATTCCCTAGACTGCTAGTGCCCTTGGCTCTGTAGCTCTGTTCTTTACTTGTTTTAGGGAACAGAATGCACTCCTCCAGAGAGGCAGTTGGCAATTTACATCCCGCCCATCAGCATAACAAGGCTCCCTGTTCTCCAGGGCCTGTCTTGCCTTTCTTGTTCTTACACATTTTGTGGATGTCCCTTTTGACCGGTGGGAAGTGATACTTCTTTGTAGTGCAGATTTGCATTGCCCGCTTGCTTGCTTGGCCAAAAAGGGCGTATGCGTTTTCTCCTGAATATATTCAGGAGAAAACGCATACGCCCTTTTTGGCCAAGTGCGTCATTGTCGAAGTTGTGCCCCTCTTCCTGTGCTTTAAAGGCAATTCCAACGTACCTCTTGAAATCTGTTTCCTGCTATTCTGCCTCGCTTTCAAGTCCGCCTCGTTGCCTTCCCTCAACAGATTTTTGGACGATAGTTGTCCTTTATTACTCGGCCAGTTTGTGAATTGCAGTGCCCCTGAGCTCCATTTTTCAACTCGTTTTTGGTGAGCTGACCGCAAGTCCAAAATTTTGGTTCAGGACCTATACTGGTTCCCGGTGGGTGGCTGAGAATTTGGTTAATTCTTCTTCCTGCCGGGAAATTACAATGATATGTGCCTGTCCAAATGCCTAACAGCTACTCTCTCATTGGTTCTCCCTCTTCCCTTTCATCCTCTGCCAAATTGGCAACCTGTGCGAACCAAGAGGTTAAAGGGGCTGTCTCTCCAAGTTGGGAGGTTGATAGTAAAGCAGACGGAAAGTCAAACCGGAGCACCAGGAGAGGGACTATTCGTTGAGTTTTAGAAACCTTTCGTATTCACAGTGTGTCCGTTCTCTAGGTTTCCCGCACATGTTATAGCTGTAGTAATATTCCCTTCAACCTGGAGAGTTCGGACCCATGGAATGGGTGCCATGCATTATTGCTTTAAAGGGTCTGCATTTGCTCCCCCAATCTCACCAATCGTCTCAGTCCCAAGTGTCCCTCCTTATGCCACATCCAGCTGTCGTTGTAGATAGGGTCATTCCAGCTTTCATCAGAGACCCTGAAGGAATTGTAAAGAATTTCCCAGTTTTTTTGTTTTGTTTTTGAAATTCCTTTTTATAGTGGGTTTGAGCTGATTCTCGCTGCCATGTTTATGCCAGTCTAGACACACTTGATTCCCTTATGGAGACATATCAATACATAGGTTTTAAGATTCTTACTAGTCAGATATTTTCCTCTGCGGGAAATATGGGGTTTTGAGTCCCTTTCGCTGAGGACGGTGTAGGTCTTGTCTATTCCATAGTTGGTTTTTGGAACGGTACCTGTGCTTATATCAAACTCTGGTTTTATGCATCACCCCACCTCTCCTTCCCCCTTAAGCAGGTATAAGAGTGTTTTCTAAATGCGAGACACTGTTCTCTTTCCTAACTCAGTTCAAGTGTAGCCATGTTTACAGGATCTTCCTAAGTGATATCTTATGATAAGTTTCTTTTTCTGTGTGACTTATTTCACTTAGAATCATCGTACCTGAATCCACCCATTTTGCTGCTACTGGTCTTATGACATTGATTTCATGGCTGAGGGATATTCCATCGTACGTAAGTACCACAATTTTTTGAACCATGTTTATATTTTCTGGGATACTTAAGGTGTATCCAAGTTGAGGTCCTTGTATGCAGTGCAGCCCTAAATTTTGGGGTGGCTCTGTCTTATTGATTTTCAGTTTTCCCAAGGTATATTCCCTAGACTGGTAGTGCCCTTGGCTCTGTAGCTCTGTTCTTTACTTGTTTTAGGTAACAGAATGCACTCCTCCAGAGAGGCAGTTGGCAATTTACATCCCGCCCATCAGCATAACAAGGCTCCCTGTTCTCCAGGGCCTGTCTTGCCTTTCTTGTTCTTACACATTTTGTGGATGTCCCTTTTGACCGGTGGGAAGTGATACTTCTTTGTAGTGCAGATTTGCATTGCCCGCTTGCTTGCTTGGCCAAAAAGGGCGTATGCGTTTTCTCCTGAATATATTCAGGAGAAAACGCATACGCCCTTTTTGGCCAAGTGCATCATTGTCGAAGTTGGGCCCCTCTTCCTGTGCTTTAAAGGCGATTCCAACGTACCTCTTGAAATCTGTTTCCTGCTATTCTGCCTCGCTTTCAAGTCCGCCTCGTCGCCTTCCCTCAACAGATTTTTGGACGATAGGTGTCCTTTATTACTCGGCCAGTTTGTGAATGGCTGTGCCCCTGAGCTCCATTTTTCAACTCCTTTTTGGTGAGCTGACCGCAAGTCCAAAATTTTGGTTCAGGACCTATACTGGTTCCCGGTGGGTGGCTGAGAATTTGGTTAATTCTTCTTCCTGCCGGGAAATTACAGTGATATGTGCCTGTCCAAATGCCTAACAGCTACTCTCTCATTGGTTCTCCCTCTTCCCTTTCATCCTCTGCCAAATTGGCAACCTGTGCGAACCAAGAGGTTAAAGGGGCTGTCTCTCCAAGTTGGGAGGTTGATAGTAAAGCAGACGGAAAGTCAAACCGGAGCACCAGGAGAGGGACTATGCGTTGAGTTTTAGAAACCTTTCGTATTCACAGTGTGTCCGTTCTCTAGGTTTCCCGCACATGTTATAGCTGTAGTAATATTCCCTTCAACCTGGAGAGTTCGGACCCATGGAATGGGTGCCATGCATTATTGCTTTAAAGGGTCTGCATTTGCTCACCCAATCTCACCAATCGTCTCAGTCCCAAGTGTCCTTCCTTATGCCACATCCAGCTGTCGTTGTAGATAGGGTCATTCCAGCCTTCATCAGAGACCCTGAAGGAATTGTAAAGAATTTCCCAGTTTTTTTGTTTTGTTTTTGAAATTCCTTTTTATAGTGGGTTTGAGCTGATTCTCGCTGCCATGTTTATGCCAGTCTAGACACACTTGATTCCCTTATGGAGACATATCAATACATAGGTTTTAAGATTCTTACTAGTCAGATATTTTCCTCTGCAGGAAATATGGGGTTTTGAGTCCCTTTCGCTGATGACGGTGTAGGTCTTGTCTATTCCATAGTTGGTTTTTGGAACGGTACCTGTGCTTATATCAAACTCTGGTTTTATGCATCACCCCACCTCTCCTTCCCCCTTAAGCAGGTATAAGAGTGTTTTCTAAATGCGAGACACTGTTCTCTTTCCTAACTCAGTTCAAGTGTAGCCATGTTTACAGGATCTTCCTAAGTGATATCTTATGATAAGTTTCTTTTTCTGTGTGACTTATTTCACTTAGAATCATCGTACCTGAATCCACCCATTTTGCTGCTACTGGTCTTATGACATTGATTTCATGGCTGAGGGATATTCCATCGTACGTAAGTACCACAATTTTTTGAACCATGTTTATATTTTCTGGGATACTTAAGGTGTATCCAAGTTGAGGTCCTTGTATGCAGTGCAGCCCTAAATTTTGGGGTGGCTCTGTCTTATTGATTTTCAGTTTTCCCAAGGTATATTCCCTAGACTGGTAGTGCCCTTGGCTCTGTAGCTCTGTTCTTTACTTGTTTTAGGGAACAGAATGCACTCCTCCAGAGAGGCAGTTGGCAATTTACATCCCGCCCATCAGCATAACAAGGCTCCCTGTTCTCCAGGGCCTGTCTTGCCTTTCTTGTTCTTACACATTTTGTGGATGTCCCTTTTGACCGGTGGGAAGTGATACTTCTTTGTAGTGCAGATTTGCATTGCCCGCTTGCTTGCTTGGCCAAAAAGGGCGTATGCGTTTTCTCCTGAATATATTCAGGAGAAAACGCATACGCCCTTTTTGGCCAAGTGCATCATTGTCGAAGTTGGTCCCCTCTTCCTGTGCTTTAAAGGCAATTCCAACGTACCTCTTGAAATCTGTTTCCTGCTATTCTGCCTCGCTTTCAAGTCCGCCTCGTTGCCTTCCCTCAACAGATTTTTGGACGATAGGTGTCCTTTATTACTCGGCCAGTTTGTGAATGGCTGTGCCCCTGAGCTCCATTTTTCAACTCCTTTTTGGTGAGCTGACCGCAAGTCCAAAATTTTGGTTCAGGACCTATACTGGTTCCCGGTGGGTGGCTGAGAATTTGGTTAATTCTTCTTCCTGCCGGGAAATTACAGTGATATGTGCCTGTCCAAATGCCTAACAGCTACTCTCTCATTGGTTCTCCCTCTTCCCTTTCATCCTCTGCCAAATTGGCAACCTGTGCGAACCAAGAGGTTAAAGGGGCTGTCTCTCCAAGTTGGGAGGTTGATAGTAAAGCAGACGGAAAGTCAAACCGGAGCACCAGGAGAGGGACTATGCGTTGAGTTTTAGAAACCTTTCGTATTCACAGTGTGTCCGTTCTCTAGGTTTCCCGCACATGTTATAGCTGTAGTAATATTCCCTTCAACCTGGAGAGTTCGGACCCATGGAATGGGTGCCATGCATTATTGCTTTAAAGGGTCTGCATTTGCTCACCCAATCTCACCAATCGTCTCAGTCCCAAGTGTCCTTCCTTATGCCACATCCAGCTGTCGTTGTAGATAGGGTCATTCCAGCCTTCATCAGAGACCCTGAAGGAATTGTAAAGAATTTCCCAGTTTTTTTGTTTTGTTTTTGAAATTCCTTTTTATAGTGGGTTTGAGCTGATTCTCGCTGCCATGTTTATGCCAGTCTAGACACACTTGATTCCCTTATGGAGACATATCAATACATAGGTTTTAAGATTCTTACTAGTCAGATATTTTCCTCTGCAGGAAATATGGGGTTTTGAGTCCCTTTCGCTGATGACGGTGTAGGTCTTGTCTATTCCATAGTTGGTTTTTGGAACGGTACCTGTGCTTATATCAAACTCTGGTTTTATGCATCACCCCACCTCTCCTTCCCCCTTAAGCAGGTATAAGAGTGTTTTCTAAATGCGAGACACTGTTCTCTTTCCTAACTCAGTTCAAGTGTAGCCATGTTTACAGGATCTTCCTAAGTGATATCTTATGATAAGTTTCTTTTTCTGTGTGACTTATTTCACTTAGAATCATCGTACCTGAATCCACCCATTTTGCTGCTACTGGTCTTATGACATTGATTTCATGGCTGAGGGATATTCCATCGTACGTAAGTACCACAATTTTTTGAACCATGTTTATATTTTCTGGGATACTTAAGGTGTATCCAAGTTGAGGTCCTTGTATGCAGTGCAGCCCTAAATTTTGGGGTGGCTCTGTCTTATTGATTTTCAGTTTTCCCAAGGTATATTCCCTAGACTGGTAGTGCCCTTGGCTCTGTAGCTCTGTTCTTTACTTGTTTTAGGGAACAGAATGCACTCCTCCAGAGAGGCAGTTGGCAATTTACATCCCGCCCATCAGCATAACAAGGCTCCCTGTTCTCCAGGGCCTGTCTTGCCTTTCTTGTTCTTACACATTTTGTGGATGTCCCTTTTGACCGGTGGGAAGTGATACTTCTTTGTAGTGCAGATTTGCATTGCCCGCTTGCTTGCTTGGCCAAAAAGGGCGTATGCGTTTTCTCCTGAATATATTCAGGAGAAAACGCATACGCCCTTTTTGGCCAAGTGCATCATTGTCGAAGTTGGGCCCCTCTTCCTGTGCTTTAAAGGCAATTCCAACGTACCTCTTGAAATCTGTTTCCTGCTATTCTGCCTCGCTTTCAAGTCCGCCTCGTTGCCTTCCCTCAACAGATTTTTGGACGATAGGTGTCCTTTATTACTCGGCCAGTTTGTGAATGGCTGTGCCCCTGAGCTCCATTTTTCAACTCCTTTTTGGTGAGCTGACCGCAAGTCCAAAATTTTGGTTCAGGACCTATACTGGTTACCGGTGGGTGGCTGAGAATTTGGTTAATTCTTCTTCCTGCCGGGAAATTACAGTGATATGTGCCCGTCCAAATGCCTAACAGCTACTCTCTCATTGGTTCTCCCTCTTCCCTTTCATCCTCTGCCAAATTGGAAACCTATGCGAACCAGGAGGTTAAAGGGGCTGTCTTTCCAATTTGGGAGATTGATAGTAAAGCAGATGGAAAGTCAAACTGGAGCACCAGGGTAGGGACTATTCGTGAGTTTTAGAAAATTTTCGTATTCACAGTCTGTTCGTTCTCTATGTTTCCCGTACATGTTTAGCTGTAGTAATATTCCTTTCAACCTGGAGATTTGGGACCCATGGAATGGGTGCCAGGCATTTGTGCTTTAAAGGGTCTGCATTTGCTCACACAATCTCACCAATCCTCTCAGTCCCAAGTGTCCAGCCTTATGCCACATCCAGCTGTCGTTGTAGATAGGGTCTTTCCAGGTTTCATCAGAGACCCTGAAGGAATTGTTAAGAATTTCCCAGTTTTTTGTTTTGTTTTTGAAATTCCTTTTTATAGTGGGTTTGAGCTGATTCTCGCTGCCCTGTTTATGCCAGTCTAGACACAGATGATTCTCTTACAGAGACATATCAATACATAGGTTTTAAGTTTCTTACTAGTCAGATATATTCCTCTGCGGGAAATATGGGGTTTTGAGTCCCTTTCACTGAGGAAGGTGTAGGTCTTGTCTATTCCATAGTTGGTTTTTGGAACGGTACCTGTGCTTATACCAAACTCTGGTTTTATGCATCACCCCACCTCTCCTTCCCCCTTAAGCAGGCATAAGAGTGTTTTCTAAATGTGAGACACTGTTCTCTTTCCTAACTCAGTTCAAGTGTAGCCATGTTTACAGGATCTTCATAAGTGATATCTTATGATAACTTTCTTTTTCTGTGTGACTTATTTCACTTAGAATCATCGTACCGGAATCCACCCATTTTGCTGCTACTGGTCTTATGACATTGATTTCATGGCTGAGGGATATTCCATCATATGTAAGTACCACAATTTTTTGAGCCATTTTTATATTTCCTGGGATAATTAAGTTGTGCCCAAGTTGAGGTCCTTGTAAGCAGTGCAGCCCTAAATTTTGGGGTGGCTCTGTCTTAATAATTTTAGTTTTCCCAAGGTATATTCCCTAGACTGGAAGTGCCCTTGGCTCTGTAGCTCTGTTGTTTACTTGTTTTAGGGAACACAATGCACTCCTCCAGAGAGGCAGTTGTCAATTTACATCCCGCCCTTCAGCATAACAAGGCTCCCTGTTTTCCAGGGTCTGTCTTGCCTTTCTGGTTTTTACACATTTTGTGGATGTCTCTTTTGACCGGTGGGAAGTGATTCTTCTTTGTAGTGCAGATTTGCATTGCCCGCTTGATTGCTTGGCCAAAAAGGGCGTATGCGTTTTCTCCTGAATATATTCAGGAGAAAACGCATACGCCCTTTTTGGCCAAGTGCATCATTGTCAAACTTGTGCCCCTCTTCCTGTTCTTTAAAGGCGATTCCAACGTACTTCTTGAAATCTGTTTCCTGCTATTCTGCCTCGCTTTCAAGTCGGCCTCGTTGCCTTCCCTCAACAGATTTTTGGACGATACTTGTCCTTTATTACTCGGTCAGTTTGCAGATTGCTGTGCCCCTGAGCTCCATTTATCAACTCGTTTTTTGTGAGCTGACCGCAAGTCCAAAATTTTGGTTCATGACCTATGCTGGTTCCCGGTGGGGGGCTGAGACTTTGGTTAATTCTTCTTCCTGCCGGGATGTTAGAGTGATATGTGCCCGTCCAAATGCCTAACAGCTACTCTCTCATTGGTTCTCCCTCTTCCCTTTCATCCTCTGCCAAATTGGCAACCTATGCGAACCAGGAGGTTAAAGGGGCTGTCTCTCCAAGTTGGGAGGTTGATAGTAAAGCAGATCGAAAGTCAAACCGGAGCACGAGGAGAGGGACTGTTCGTTGAGTTTTAGAAACCTTTCGTATTCACAGTGAGTCCGTTCTCTAGGTTTCCCGTACATGTTATAGCTGTAGTAATATTCCCTTCAACCTGGAGAGTTGGGACCCATGGAATGGGAGCCATGCATTATTGCTTTAAAGGGTCTGCATTTGCTCACCCAATCTCACCAATTCTCTCAGTCACAAGTGTCCAGCCTTATGCCACATCCAGCTGTTGTTGTAGATAGGGTATTTCCAGGTTTCATCAGAGACCCTGAAGGAATTGTAAAGAATTTCCCAGTTTTTTTGTTTTGTTTTTGAAATTACTTTTTATAGTGGGTTTGAGCTGATTCTCGCTGCCATGTTTATGCCAGTCTAGACACACTTGATTCCCTTACGGAGACATATCAATACATAGGTTTTAAGATTCTTACTAGTCAGATATATTCCTCTGCGGGAAATATGGGTTTTGAGTCCCTTTCACTGAGGAAGGTGTAGGTCTTGTCTATTCAATAGTTGGTTTTTGGAACGGTACCTGTGCTTATATCAAACTCTGGTTTTATGCATCACCCAACCTCTCCTTCCCCCTTAAGCAGGCATAAGAGTGTTTTCTAAATGTGAGACACTGTTCTCTTTCCTAACTCAGTTCAAGTGTAGCCATGTTTACAGGATCTTCATAAGTGATATCTTATGATAAGTTTCTTTTTCTGTGTGACTTATTTCACTTAGAATCATCGTACCTGAATCCACCCATTTTGCTGCTACTGGTCTTATGACATTGACTTCATGGCTGAGGGATATTCCATCGTACGTAAGTACCACAATTTTTTGAACCATTTTTATATATCCTGGGATATTTAAGGTATACCCAAGTTGAGGTCCTTGTAAGCAGTGCAGCCCTAAATTTTGGGGTGGCTCTGTCTTATTGATTTTCAGTTTTCCCAAGGTATATTCCCTAGACTGGAAGTGCCCTTGGCTCTGTAGCTCTGTTCTTTACTTGTTTTAGGGAACACAATGCACTCCTCCAGAGAGGCAGTTGACAATTTACATCCCGCCCATCAACATATCAAGGCTGCATGTTCTCCAGGGCCTGTCTTGCCTTTCTGGTTTTTACACATTTTGTGGATGTCCCTTTTGACCGGTGGGAAGTGATACTTCTTTTTAGTGCAGATTTGCATTGCCCGTTTGCTTGCTTGGCCAAAAAGGGCGTATGCGTTTTCTCCTGAATATATTCAGGAGAAAACGCATACGCCCTTTTTGGCCAAGTGCATCATTGTCGAAGTTGTGCCCCTCTTCCTGTGCTTTAAAGGCGATTCCAACGTACCTCTTGAAATCTGTTTCCTGCTATTCTGCCTCGCTTTCAAGTCCGCCTCGTTGCCTTCCCTCAACAGATTTTTGGACGATAGTTGTCCTTTATTACTCGGCCAGTTTGTGAATTGCTGTGCCCCTGAGCTCCATTTTTCAACTCGTTTTTGGTGAGCTGACCGCAAGTCCAAAATGTTGGTTCAGGACCTATACTGGTTCCCGGTGGGTGGCTGAGACTTTGGTTAATTCTTCTTCCTGCCGGGAAATTGCAGTGATATGTGCCCGTCCAAATGCCTCACAGCTACTCTCTCATTACTTCTCCCTCTTCCCTTTCATTCTCTGCCAAATTGGCAACCTGTGCGAACCAGGAGGTTAAAGGGGCTGTCTCTCCAAGTTGGGAGGTTGATAGTAAAGCAGATGGAATGTCAAACTGGAGCACCAGGATAGGGACTATTCGTTGAGTTTTAGAAACCTGTCGTATTCACAGTGTGTCCGTTCTCTAGGTTTCCCGTACATGTTATAACTGTAGTAATATTCCCTTCAACCTGGAGAGTTGGGACTCATGGAATGGTTGCCAAGCATTTGTGCTTTAAAGGGTCTGCATTTGCTCACCATATCTCACCAATCGTCTCAGTCCCAAGTGTCCCTCCTTATGCCACATCCAGCTGTCGTTGTAGATAGGGTCATTCCAGGTTTCATCAGGGACCCGGAAGGAATTATAAAGAATTTCCCAGTTTTTTTGTTTTGTTTTTGAAATTCCTTTTTATAGTGGGTTTGAGCTGATTCTCGCTGCCATGTTTATGCCAGTCTAGACACACTTGATTCCCTTACGGAGACATATCAATACATAGGTTTTAAGATTCTTACTAGTCAGATATATTCCTCTGCGGGAAATATGGCGTTTTGAGTCCCTTTCACTGAGGAAGGTGTAGGTCTTGTCTATTCCATAGTTGGTTTTTGGAACGGTACCTGTGCTTATATCAAACTCTGGTTTTATGCATCACCCCACCTCTCCTTCCCCCTTAGCAGGCATAAGTGTGTTTTCTAAATGTGAGACACTGTTCTCTTTCCTAACTCAGTTCAAGTGTAGCCATGTTTACAGGATCTTCATAAGTGATATCTTATGATAAGTTTCTTTTTCTGTGTGACTTATTTCACTTAGAATCATCGTACCTGAATCCACCCATTTTGCTGCTACTGGTCTTATGACATTGATTTCATGGCTGAGGGATATTCCATCATACGTAAGTACCACAATTTTTTGAACCATTTTTATATTTCCTGGCATATTTAAGGTGTACCCAACTTGAAGTCCTTGTAAGCAGGTGTAGGTCTTGTCTATTCCATAGTTGGTTTTTGGAACGGTACCTGTGCTTATATCAAACTCTGGTTTTATGCCTCACCCCACCTCTCCTTCCCCCTTAAGCAGGCATAAGAGTGTTTTCTAAATGTGAGACACTGTTCTCTTTCCTAACTCAGTTCAAGTGTAGCCATGTTTACAGGATCTTCATAAGTGATATCTTATGATAAGTTGCTTTTTCTGTGTGACTTATTTCACTTAGAATCATCGTACCTGAATCCACCCATTTTGCTGCTACTGGTCTTATGACATTGATTTCATGGCTGAGGGATATTCCATCGTACGTAAGTACCACAATTTTTTGAACCATTTTTATATTTCCTGGGATATTTAAGGTGTACCCAAGTTGAGGTCCTTGTAAGCAGTGCAGCCCTAAATTTTGGGGTGGCTGTGTCTTTTTGATTTTCAGTTTTCCCAAGGTATATTCCCTAGACTGGAAGTGCCCTTGGCTCTGTAGCTCTGTTGTTTACTTGTTTTAGGGAACACAATGCACTCCTCCAGAGAGGCAGTTGGCAATTTACATCCCGCCCATCAGCATAACAAGTTTCCCTGTTCTCCAGGGCCTGTCTTGCCTTTCTGGTTTTTACACATTTTGTGGATGTCCCTTTTGACCGGTGGGAAGTGATACTTCTTTGTAGTGCAGATTTGCATTGCCCGCTTGCTTGCTTGGCCAAAAAGGGCGTATGCGTTTTCTCCTGAATATATTCAGGAGAAAACGCATACGCCCTTTTTGGCCAAGTGCATCATTGTCGAAGTTGTGCCCCTCTTCCTGTGCTTTAAAGGCGATTCCAACGTACCTCTTGAAATCTGTTTCCTGCTATTCTGCCTCGCTTTCAAGTCCGCCTCGTTGCCTTCCCTCAACAGATTTTTGGACGATAGTTGTCCTTTATTACTCGGCCAGTTTGTGAATTGCTGTGCCCCTGAGCTCCATTTTTCAACTCGTTTTTGGTGAGCTGACCGCAAGTCCAAAATTTTGGTTCAGGATCTATACTGATTCCCGGTGGGTGGCTGAGACTTTGGTTAATTCTTCTTCCTGCCGGGAAATTACAGTGATATGTGCCCGTCCAAATGCCTAACAGCTACTCTCTCATTGGTTCTCCCTCTTCCCTTTCATCCTCTGCCAAATTGGCAACCTGTGCGAACCAGGAGGTTAAAGGGGCTGTCTCTCCAAGTTGGGAGGTTGATAATAAAGCAGATGGAAAGTCAAACCGGAGCACCAGGAGAGGGACTATTCGTTGAGTTTTAGAAACCTTTCGTATTCACAGTGTGTCCGTTCTCTAGGATTCCCGTACATGTTATATCTGTAGTAATATTCCCTTCAACCTGGAGAGTTGGGACCCATGGAATGGGTGCCATGCATTATTGCTTTAAAGGGTCTGCATTTGCTCACCCAATCTCACCAATCCTCTCAGTCCCAAGTGTCCAGCCTTATGCCACATCCAGCTGTCATTGTAGATAGGGTCATTTCAGGTTTCATCAGAGACCCTGAAGGAATTGTAAAGAATTTCCCAGTTTTTTTGTTTTATTTTTGAAATTCCTTTTTATAGTGGGTTTGAGCTGATTCTCGCTGCCATATTTATCCCAGTCTAGACACACTTGAATCCCTTACGGAGACATATCAATACATAGGTTTTAAGATTCTTACTAGTCAGATATATTCCTCTGCGGGAAATATGGGGTTTTGAGTCCCTTTCACTGAGGAAGGTGTAGGTCTTGTCTATTCCATAGTTGGTTTTTGGAACGGTACCTGTGCTTATATCAAACTCTGGTTTTATGCATCACCCCACCTCTCCTTCCCCCTTAAGCAGGCATAAGAGTGTTTTCTAAATGTGAGACACTGTTCTCTTTCCTAACTCAGTTCAAGTGTAGCCATGCTTACAGGATCTTCATAAGTGATATCTTATGATAAGTTTCTTTTTCTGTGTGACTTATTTCACTTAGAATCATCGTACCTGAATCCACCCATTTTGCTGCTACTGGTCTTATGACATTGATTTCATGGCTGAGGGATATTCCATCGTACGTAAGTACCACAATTTTTTGAACCATTTTTATATTTCCTGGGATATTTAAGGTGTACCCAAGTTGAGGTCCTTGTAAGCAGTGCAGCCCTAAATTTTGGGGTGGCTGTGTCTTTTTGATTTTCAGTTTTCCCAAGGTATATTCCCTAGACTGGAAGTGCCCTTGGCTCTGTAGCTCTGTTGTTTACTTGTTTTAGGGAACACAATGCACTCCTCCAGAGAGGCAGTTGGCAATTTACATCCCGCCCATCAGCATAACAAGGCTCCCTGTTCTCCAGGGCCTGTCTTGCCTTTCTGGTTTTTACACATTTTGTGGATGTCCCTTTTGACCGGTGGGAAGTGATACTTCTTTGTAGTGCAGATTTGCATTGCCCGCTTGCTTGCTTGGCCAAAAAGGGCGTATGCGTTTTCTCCTGAATATATTCAGGAGAAAACGCATACGCCCTTTTTGGCCAAGTGCATCATTGTCGAAGTTGTGCCCCTCTTCCTGTGCTTTAAAGGCGATTCCAACGTACCTCTGGAAATCTGTTTCCTGCTATTCTGCCTCGCTTTCAAGTCCGCCTCGTTGCCTTCCCTCAACAGATTTTTGGACGATAGTTGTCCTTTATTACTCGGCCAGTTTGTGAATTGCTGTGCCCCTGAGCTCCATTTTTCAACTCGTTTTTGGTGAGCTGACCGCAAGTCCAAAATTTTGGTTCAGGATCTATACTGATTCCCGGTGGGTGGCTGAGACTTTGGTTAATTCTTCTTCCTGCCGGGAAATTACAGTGATATGTGCCCGTCCAAATGCCTAACAGCTACTCTCTCATTGGTTCTCCCTCTTCCCTTTCATCCTCTGCCAAATTGGCAACCTGTGCGAACCAGGAGGTTAAAGGGGCTGTCTCTCCAAGTTGGGAGGTTGATAATAAAGCAGATGGAAAGTCAAACCGGAGCACCAGGAGAGGGACTATTCGTTGAGTTTTAGAAACCTTTCGTATTCACAGTGTGTCCGTTCTCTAGGATTCCCGTACATGTTATATCTGTAGTAATATTCCCTTCAACCTGGAGAGTTGGGACCCATGGAATGTGTGCCATGCATTATTGCTTTAAAGGGTCTGCATTTGCTCACCCAATCTCACCAATCCTCTCAGTCCCAAGTGTCCAGCCTTATGCCACATCCAGCTGTCATTGTAGATAGGGTCATTTCAGGTTTCATCAGAGACCCTGAAGGAATTGTAAAGAATTTCCCAGTTTTTTTGTTTTATTTTTGAAATTCCTTTTTATAGTGGGTTTGAGCTGATTCTCGCTGCCATATTTATCCCAGTCTAGACACACTTGATTCCCTTACGGAGACATGTCAATACATAGGTTTTAAGATTCTTACTAGTCAGATATATTCCTCTGCGGGAAATATGGGGTTTTGAGTCCCTTTCACTGAGGAAGGTGTAGGTCTTGTCTATTCCATAGTTGGTTTTTGGAACGGTACCTGTGCTTATATCAAACTCTGGTTTTATGCATCACCCCACCTCTCCTTCCCCCTTAAGCAGGCATAAGAGTGTTTTCTAAATGTGAGACACTGTTCTCTTTCCTAACTCAGTTCAAGTGTAGCCATGTTTACAGGATCTTCATAAGTGATATCTTATGATAAGTTTCTTTTTCTGTGTGACTTATTTCACTTAGAATCATCGTACCTGAATCCACCCATTTTGCTGCTACTGGTCTTATGACATTGATTTCATGGCTGAGGGATATTCCATCGTACGTAAGTACCACAATTTTTTGAACCATTTTTATATTTCCTGGGATATTTAAGGTGTACCCAAGTTGAGGTCCTTGTAAGCAGTGCAGCCCTAAATTTTGGGGTGGCTGTGTCTTTTTAATTTTCAGTTTTCCCAAGGTATATTCCCTAGACTGGAAGTGCCCTTGGCTCTGTAGCTCTGTTGTTTACTTGTTTTAGGGAACACAATGCACTCCTCCAGAGAGGCAGTTGGCAATTTACATCCCGCCCATCAGCATAACAAGGCTCCCTGTTCTCCAGGGCCTGTCTTGCCTTTCTGGTTTTTACACATTTTGTGGATGTCCCTTTTGACCGGTGGGAAGTGATACTTCTTTGTAGTGCAGATTTGCATTGCCCGCTTGCTTGCTTGGCCAAAAAGGGCGTATGCGTTTTCTCCTGAATATATTCAGGAGAAAACGCATACGCCCTTTTTGGCCAAGTGCATCATTGTCGAAGTTGTGCCCCTCTTCCTGTGCTTTAAAGGCGATTCCAACGTACCTCTTGAAATCTGTTTCCTGCTATTCTGCCTCGCTTTCAAGTCCGCCTCGTTGCCTTCCCTCAACAGATTTTTGGACGATAGTTGTCCTTTATTACTCGGCCAGTTTGTGAATTGCTGTGCCCCTGAACTCCATTTTTCAACTCGTTTTTGGTGAGCTGACCGCAAGTCCAAAATTTTGGTTCAGGATCTATACTGATTCCCGGTGGGTGGCTGAGACTTTGGTTAATTCTTCTTCCTGCCGGGAAATTACAGTGATATGTGCCCGTCCAAATGCCTAACAGCTACTCTCTCATTGGTTCTCCCTCTTCCCTTTCATCCTCTGCCAAATTGGCAACCTGTGCGAACCAGGAGTTTAAAGCGGCTGTCTCTCCAAGTTGGGAGGTTGATAATAAAGCAGATGGAAAGTCAAACCGGAGCACCAGGAGAGGGACTATTCGTTGAGTTTTAGAAACCTTTCGTATTCACAGTGTGTCCGTTCTCTAGGATTCCCGTACATGTTATATCTGTAGTAATATTCCCTTCAACCTGGAGAGTTGGGACCCATGGAATGTGTGCCATGCATTATTGCTTTAAAGGGTCTGCATTTGCTCACCCAATCTCACCAATCCTCTCAGTCCCAAGTGTCCAGCCTTATGCCACATCCAGCTGTCATTGTAGATAGGGTCATTTCAGGTTTCATCAGAGACCCTGAAGGAATTGTAAAGAATTTCCCAGTTTTTTTGTTTTATTTTTGAAATTCCTTTTTATAGTGGGTTTGAGCTGATTCTCGCTGCCATATTTATCCCAGTCTAGACACACTTGATTCCCTTACGGAGACATATCAATACATAGGTTTTAAGATTCTTACTAGTCAGATATATTCCTCTGCGGGAAATATGGGGTTTTGAGTCCCTTTCACTGAGGAAGGTGTAGGTCTTGTCTATTCCATAGTTGGTTTTTGGAACGGTACCTGTGCTTATATCAAACTCTGGTTTTATGCATCACCCCACCTCTCCTTCCCCCTTAAGCAGGCATAAGAGTGTTTTCTAAATGTGAGACACTGTTCTCTTTCCTAACTCAGTTCAAGTGTAGCCATGTTTACAGGATCTTCATAAGTGATATCTTATGATAAGTTTCTTTTTCTGTGTGACTTATTTCACTTAGAATCATCGTACCTGAATCCACCCATTTTGCTGCTACTGGTCTTATGACATTGATTTCATGGCTGAGGGATATTCCATCGTACGTAAGTACCACAATTTTTTGAACCATTTTTATATTTCCTGGGATATTTAAGGTGTACCCAAGTTGAGGTCCTTGTAAGCAGTGCAGCCCTAAATTTTGGGGTGGCTGTGTCTTTTTGATTTTCAGTTTTCCCAAGGTATATTCCCTAGACTGGAAGTGCCCTTGGCTCTGTAGCTCTGTTGTTTACTTGTTTTAGGGAACACAATGCACTCCTCCAGAGAGGCAGTTGGCAATTTACATCCCGCCCATCAGCATAACAAGGCTCCCTGTTCTCCAGGGCCTGTCTTGCCTTTCTGGTTTTTACACATTTTGTGGATGTCCCTTTTGACCGGTGGGAAGTGATACTTCTTTGTAGTGCAGATTTGCATTGCCCGCTTGCTTGCTTGGCCAAAAAGGGCGTATGCGTTTTCTCCTGTATATATTCAGGAGAAAACGCATACGCCCTTTTTGGCCAAGTGCATCATTGTCGAAGTTGTGCCCCTCTTCCTGTGCTTTAAAGGTGATTCCAACGTACCTCTTGAAATCTGTTTCCTGCTATTCTGCCTCGCTTTCAAGTCCGCCTCATTGCCTTCCCTCAACAGATTTTTGGACGATAGTTGTCCTTTATTACTCGGCCAGTTTGTGAATTGCTGTGCCCCTGAGCTCCATTTTTCAACTCGTTTTTGGTGAGCTGACCGCAAGTCCAAAATTTTGGTTCAGGATCTATACTGATTCCCGGTGGGTGGCTGAGACTTTGGTTAATTCTTCTTCCTGCCGGGAAATTACAGTGATATGTGCCCGTCCAAATGCCTAACAGCTACTCTCTCATTGGTTCTCCCTCTTCCCTTTCATCCTCTGCCAAATTGGCAACCTGTGCGAACCAGGAGGTTAAAGGGGCTGTCTCTCCAAGTTGGGAGGTTGATAATAAAGCAGATGGAAAGTCAAACCGGAGCACCAGGAGAGGGACTATTCGTTGAGTTTTAGAAACCTTTCGTATTCACAGTGTGTCCGTTCTCTAGGATTCCCGTACATGTTATATCTGTAGTAATATTCCCTTCAACCTGGAGAGTTGGGACCCATGGAATGTGTGCCATGCATTATTGCTTTAAAGGGTCTGCATTTGCTCACCCAATCTCACCAATCCTCTCAGTCCCAAGTGTCCAGCCTTATGCCACATCCAGCTGTCATTGTAGATAGGGTCATTTCAGGTTTCATCAGAGACCCTGAAGGAATTGTAAAGAATTTCCCAGTTTTTTTGTTTTATTTTTGAAATTCCTTTTTATAGTGGGTTTGAGCTGATTCTCGCTGCCATATTTATCCCAGTCTAGACACACTTGATTCCCTTACGGAGACATATCAATACATAGGTTTTAAGATTCTTACTAGTCAGATATATTCCTCTGCGGGAAATATGGGGTTTTGAGTCCCTTTCACTGAGGAAGGTGTAGGTCTTGTCTATTCCATAGTTGGTTTTTGGAACGGTACCTGTGCTTATATCAAACTCTGGTTTTATGCATCACCCCACCTCTCCTTCCCCCTTAAGCAGGCATAAGAGTGTTTTCTAAATGTGAGACACTGTTCTCTTTCCTAACTCAGTTCAAGTGTAGCCATGTTTACAGGATCTTCATAAGTGATATCTTATGATAAGTTTCTTTTTCTGTGTGACTTATTTCACTTAGAATCATCGTACCTGAATCCACCCATTTTGCTGCTACTGGTCTTATGACATTGATTTCATGGCTGAGGGATATTCCATCGTACGTAAGTACCACAATTTTTTGAACCATTTTTATATTTCCTGGGATATTTAAGGTGTACCCAAGTTGAGGTCCTTGTAAGCAGTGCAGCCCTAAATTTTGGGGTGGCTGTGTCTTTTTGATTTTCAGTTTTCCCAAGGTATATTCCCTAGACTGGAAGTGCCCTTGGCTCTGTAGCTCTGTTGTTTACTTGTTTTAGGGAACACAATGCACTCCTCCAGAGAGGCAGTTGGCAATTTACATCCCGCCCATCAGCATAACAAGGCTCCCTGTTCTCCAGGGCCTGTCTTGCCTTTCTGGTTTTTACACATTTTGTGGATGTCCCTTTTGACCGGTGGGAAGTGATACTTCTTTGTAGTGCAGATTTGCATTGCCCACTTGCTTGCTTGGCCAAAAAGGGCGTATGCGTTTTCTCCTGAATATATTCAGGAGAAAACGCATACGCCCTTTTTGGCCAAGTGCATCATTGTCGAAGTTGTGCCCCTCTTCCTGTGCTTTAAAGGCGATTCCAACGTACCTCTTGAAATCTGTTTCCTGCTATTCTGCCTCGCTTTCAAGTCCGCCTCGTTGCCTTCCCTCAACAGATTTTTGGACGATAGTTGTCCTTTATTACTCGGCCAGTTTGTGAATTGCTGTGCCCCTGAACTCCATTTTTCAACTCGTTTTTGGTGAGCTGACCGCAAGTCCAAAATTTTGGTTCAGGATCTATACTGATTCCCGGTGGGTGGCTGAGACTTTGGTTAATTCTTCTTCCTGCCGGGAAATTACAGTGATATGTGCCCGTCCAAATGCCTAACAGCTACTCTCTCATTGGTTCTCCCTCTTCCCTTTCATCCTCTGCCAAATTGGCAACCTGTGCGAACCAGGAGTTTAAAGCGGCTGTCTCTCCAAGTTGGGAGGTTGATAATAAAGCAGATGGAAAGTCAAACCGGAGCACCAGGAGAGGGACTATTCGTTGAGTTTTAGAAACCTTTCGTATTCACAGTGTGTCCGTTCTCTAGGATTCCCGTACATGTTATATCTGTAGTAATATTCCCTTCAACCTGGAGAGTTGGGACCCATGGAATGTGTGCCATGCATTATTGCTTTAAAGGGTCTGCATTTGCTCACCCAATCTCACCAATCCTCTCAGTCCCAAGTGTCCAGCCTTATGCCACATCCAGCTGTCATTGTAGATAGGGTCATTTCAGGTTTCATCAGAGACCCTGAAGGAATTGTAAAGAATTTCCCAGTTTTTTTGTTTTATTTTTGAAATTCCTTTTTATAGTGGGTTTGAGCTGATTCTCACTGCCATATTTATCCCAGTCTAGACACACTTGATTCCCTTACGGAGACATATCAATACATAGGTTTTAAGATTCTTACTAGCCAGATATATTCCTCTGCGGGAAATATGGGGTTTTGAGTCCCTTTCACTGAGGAAGGTGTAGGTCTTGTCTATTCCATAGTTGGTTTTTGGAACGGTACCTGTGCTTATATCAAACTCTGGTTTTATGCATCACCCCACCTCTCCTTCCCCCTTAAGCAGGCATAAGAGTGTTTTCTAAATGTGAGACACTGTTCTCTTTCCTAACTCAGTTCAAGTGTAGCCATGCTTACAGGATCTTCATAAGTGATATCTTATGATAAGTTTCTTTTTCTGTGTGACTTATTTCACTTAGAATCATCGTACCTGAATCCACCCATTTTGCTGCTACTGGTCTTATGACATTGATTTCATGGCTGAGGGATATTCCATCGTACGTAAGTACCACAATTTTTTGAACCATTTTTATATTTCCTGGGATATTTAAGGTGTACCCAAGTTGAGGTCCTTGTAAGCAGTGCAGCCCTAAATTTTGGGGTGGCTGTGTCTTTTTGATTTTCAGTTTTCCCAAGGTATATTCCCTAGACTGGAAGTGCCCTTGGCTCTGTAGCTCTGTTGTTTACTTGTTTTAGGGAACACAATGCACTCCTCCAGAGAGGCAGTTGGCAATTTACATCCCGCCCATCAGCATAACAAGGCTCCCTGTTCTCCAGGGCCTGTCTTGCCTTTCTGGTTTTTACACATTTTGTGGATGTCCCTTTTGACCGGTGGGAAGTGATACTTCTTTGTAGTGCAGATTTGCATTGCCCGCTTGCTTGCTTGGCCAAAAAGGGCGTATGCGTTTTCTCCTGAATATATTCAGGAGAAAACGCATACGCCCTTTTTGGCCAAGTGCATCATTGTCGAAGTTGTGCCCCTCTTCCTGTGCTTTAAAGGCGATTCCAACGTACCTCTTGAAATCTGTTTCCTGCTATTCTGCCTCGCTTTCAAGTCCGCCTCGTTGCCTTCCCTCAACAGATGTTTGGACGATAGTTGTCCTTTATTACTCGGCCAGTTTGTGAATTGCTGTGCCCCTGAGCTCCATTTTTCAACTCGTTTTTGGTGAGCTGACCGCAAGTCCAAAATTTTGGTTCAGGATCTATACTGATTCCCGGTGGGTGGCTGAGACTTTGGTTAATTCTTCTTCCTGCCGGGAAATTACAGTGATATGTGCCCGTCCAAATGCCTAACAGCTACTCTCTCATTGGTTCTCCCTCTTCCCTTTCATCCTCTGCCAAATTGGCAACCTGTGCGAACCAGGAGGTTAAAGGGGCTGTCTCTCCAAGTTGGGAGGTTGATAATAAAGCAGATGGAAAGTCAAACCGGAGCACCAGGAGAGGGACTATTCGTTGAGTTTTAGAAACCTTTCGTATTCACAGTGTGTCCGTTCTCTAGGATTCCCGTACATGTTATATCTGTAGTAATATTCCCTTCAACCTGGAGAGTTGGGACCCATGGAATGTGTGCCATGCATTATTGCTTTAAAGGGTCTGCATTTGCTCACCCAATCTCACCAATCCTCTCAGTCCCAAGTGTCCAGCCTTATGCCACATCCAGCTGTCATTGTAGATAGGGTCATTTCAGGTTTCATCAGAGACCCTGAAGGAATTGTAAAGAATTTCCCAGTTTTTTTGTTTTATTTTTGAAATTCCTTTTTATAGTGGGTTTGAGCTGATTCTCGCTGCCATATTTATCCCAGTCTAGACACACTTGATTCCCTTACGGAGACATATCAATACATAGGTTTTAAGATTCTTACTAGTCAGATATATTCTTCTCCTGGAAATATGGGGTTTTGAGTCCCTTTCACTGAGGAAGGTGTAGGTCTTGTCTATTCCATAGTTGGTTTTTGGAACGGTACCTGTGCTTATATCAAACTCTGGTTTTATGCATCACCCCACCTCTCCTTCCCCCTTAAGCAGGCATAAGAGTGTTTTCTAAATGTGAGACACTGTTCTCTTTCCTAACTCAGTTCAAGTGTAGCCATGTTTACAGGATCTTCATAAGTGATATCTTATGATAAGTTTCTTTTTCTGTGTGACTTATTTCACTTAGAATCATCGTACCTGAATCCACCCATTTTGCTGCTACTGGTCTTATGACATTGATTTCATGGCTGAGGGATATTCCATCGTACGTAAGTACCACAATTTTTTGAACCATTTTTATATTTCCTGGGATATTTAAGGTGTACCCAAGTTGAGGTCCTTGTAAGCAGTGCAGCCCTAAATTTTGGGGTGGCTGTGTCTTTTTGATTTTCAGTTTTCCCAAGGTATATTCCCTAGACTGGAAGTGCCCTTGGCTCTGTAGCTCTGTTGTTTACTTGTTTTAGGGAACACAATGCACTCCTCCAGAGAGGCAGTTGGCAATTTACGTCCCGCCCATCAGCATAACAAGGCTCCCTGTTCTCCAGGGCCTGTCTTGCCTTTCTGGTTTTTACACATTTTGTGGATGTCCCTTTTGACCGGTGGGAAGTGATACTTCTTTGTAGTGCAGATTTGCATTGCCCGCTTGCTTGCTTGGCCAAAAAGGGCGTATGCGTTTTCTCCTGAATATATTCAGGAGAAAACGCATACGCCCTTTTTGGCCAAGTGCATCATTGTCGAAGTTGTGCCCCTCTTCCTGTGCTTTAAAGGCGATTCCAACGTACCTCTTGAAATCTGTTTCCTGCTATTCTGCCTCGCTTTCAAGTCCGCCTCGTTGCCTTCCCTCAACAGATTTTTGGACGATACTTGTCCTTTATTACTCGGCCAGTTTGTGAATTGCTGTGCCCCTGAGCTCCATTTTTCAACTCGTTTTTGGTGAGCTGACCGCAAGTCCAAAATTTTGGTTCAGGATCTATACTGATTCCCGGTGGGTGGCTGAGACTTTGGTTAATTCTTCTTCCTGCCGGGAAATTACAGTGATATGTGTCCGTCCAAATGCCTAACAGCTACTCTCTCATTGGTTCTCCCTCTTCCCTTTCATCCTCTGCCAAATTGGCAACCTGTGCGAACCAGGAGGTTAAAGGGGCTGTCTCTCCAAGTTGGGAGGTTGATAATAAAGCAGATGGAAAGTCAAACCGGAGCACCAGGAGAGGGACTATTCGTTGAGTTTTAGAAACCTTTCGTATTCACAGTGTGTCCGTTCTCTAGGATTCCCGTACATGTTATATCTGTAGTAATATTCCCTTCAACCTGGAGAGTTGGGACCCATGGAATGTGTGCCATGCATTATTGCTTTAAAGGGTCTGCATTTGCTCACCCAATCTCACCAATCCTCTCAGTCCCAAGTGTCCAGCCTTATGCCACATCCAGCTGTCATTGTAGATAGGGTCATTTCAGGTTTCATCAGAGACCCTGAAGGAATTGTAAAGAATTTCCCAGTTTTTTTGTTTTATTTTTGAAATTCCTTTTTATAGTGGGTTTGAGCTGATTCTCGCTGCCATATTTATCCCAGTCTAGACACACTTGATTCCCTTACGGAGACATATCAATACATAGGTTTTAAGATTCTTACTAGTCAGATATATTCCTCTGCGGGAAATATGGGGTTTTGAGTCCCTTTCACTGAGGAAGGTGTAGGTCTTGTCTATTCCATAGTTGGTTTTTGGAACGGTACCTGTGCTTATATCAAACTCTGGTTTTATGCATCACCCCACCTCTCCTTCCCCCTTAAGCAGGCATAAGAGTGTTTTCTAAATGTGAGACACTGTTCTCTTTCCTAACTCAGTTCAAGTGTAGCCATGTTTACAGGATCTTCATAAGTGATATCTTATGATAAGTTTCTTTTTCTGTGTGACTTATTTCACTTAGAATCATCGTACCTGAATCCACCCATTTTGCTGCTACTGGTCTTATGACATTGATTTCATGGCTGAGGGATATTCCATCGTACGTAAGTACCACAATTTTTTGAACCATTTTTATATTTCCTGGGATATTTAAGGTGTACCCAAGTTGAGGTCCTTGTAAGCAGTGCAGCCCTAAATTTTGGGGTGGCTGTGTCTTTTTGATTTTCAGTTTTCCCAAGGTATATTCCCTAGACTGGAAGTGCCCTTGGCTCTGTAGCTCTGTTGTTTACTTGTTTTAGGGAACACAATGCACTCCTCCAGAGAGGCAGTTGGCAATTTACATCCCGCCCATCAGCATAACAAGGCTCCCTGTTCTCCAGGGCCTGTCTTGCCTTTCTGGTTTTTACACATTTTGTGGATGTCCCTTTTGACCGGTGGGAAGTGATACTTCTTTATAGTGCAGATTTGCATTGCCCGCTTGCTTGCTTGGCCAAAAAGGGCGTATGCGTTTTCTCCTGAATATATTCAGGAGAAAACGCATACGCCCTTTTTGGCCAAGTGCATCATTGTCGAAGTTGTGCCCCTCTTCCTGTGCTTTAAAGGCGATTCCAACGTACCTCTGGAAATCTGTTTCCTGCTATTCTGCCTCGCTTTCAAGTCCGCCTCGTTGCCTTCCCTCAACAGATGTTTGGACGATAGTTGTCCTTTATTACTCGGCCAGTTTGTGAATTGCTGTGCCCCTGAGCTCCATTTTTCAACTCGTTTTTGGTGAGCTGACCGCAAGTCCAAAATTTTGGTTCAGGATCTATACTGATTCCCGGTGGGTGGCTGAGACTTTGGTTAATTCTTCTTCCTGCCGGGAAATTACAGTGATATGTGCCCGTCCAAATGCCTAACAGCTACTCTCTCATTGGTTCTCCCTCTTCCCTTTCATCCTCTGCCAAATTGGCAACCTGTGCGAACCAGGAGGTTAAAGGGGCTGTCTCTCCAAGTTGGGAGGTTGATAATAAAGCAGATGGAAAGTCAAACCGGAGCACCAGGAGAGGGACTATTCGTTGAGTTTTAGAAACCTTTCGTATTCACAGTGTGTCCGTTCTCTAGGATTCCCGTACATGTTATATCTGTAGTAATATTCCCTTCAACCTGGAGAGTTGGGACCCATGGAATGTGTGCCATGCATTATTGCTTTAAAGGGTCTGCATTTGCTCACCCAATCTCACCAATCCTCTCAGTCCCAAGTGTCCAGCCTTATGCCACATCCAGCTGTCATTGTAGATAGGGTCATTTCAGGTTTCATCAGAGACCCTGAAGGAATTGTAAAGAATTTCCCAGTTTTTTTGTTTTATTTTTGAAATTCCTTTTTATAGTGGGTTTGAGCTGATTCTCGCTGCCATATTTATCCCAGTCTAGACACACTTGATTCCCTTACGGAGACATATCAATACATAGGTTTTAAGATTCTTACTAGTCAGATATATTCCTCTGCGGGAAATATGGGGTTTTGAGTCCCTTTCACTGAGGAAGGTGTAGGTCTTGTCTATTCCTTAGTTGGTTTTTGGAACGGTACCTGTGCTTATATCAAACTCTGGTTTTATGCATCACCCCACCTCTCCTTCCCCCTTAAGCAGGCATAAGAGTGTTTTCTAAATGTGAGACACTGTTCTCTTTCCTAACTCAGTTCAAGTGTAGCCATGTTTACAGGATCTTCATAAGTGATATCTTATGATAAGTTTCTTTTTCTCTGTGACTTATTTCACTTAGAATCATCGTACCTGAATCCACCCATTTTGCTGCTACTGGTCTTATGACATTGATTTCATGGCTGAGGGATATTCCATCGTACGTAAGTACCACAATTTTTTGAACCATTTTTATATTTCCTGGGATATTTAAGGTGTACCCAAGTTGAGGTCCTTGTAAGCAGTGCAGCCCTAAATTTTGGGGTGGCTGTGTCTTTTTGATTTTCAGTTTTCCCAAGGTATATTCCCTAGACTGGAAGTGCCCTTGGCTCTGTAGCTCTGTTGTTTACTTGTTTTAGGGAACACAATGCACTCCTCCAGAGAGGCAGTTGGCAATTTACATCCCGCCCATCAGCATAACAAGGCTCCCTGTTCTCCAGGGCCTGTCTTGCCTTTCTGGTTTTTACACATTTTGTGGATGTCCCTTTTGACCGGTGGGAAGTGATACTTCTTTATAGTGCAGATTTGCATTGCCCGCTTGCTTGCTTGGCCAAAAAGGGCGTATGCGTTTTCTCCTGAATATATTCAGGAGAAAACGCATACGCCCTTTTTGGCCAAGTGCATCATTGTCGAAGTTGTGCCCCTCTTCCTGTGCTTTAAAGGCGATTCCAACGTACCTCTGGAAATCTGTTTCCTGCTATTCTGCCTCGCTTTCAAGTCCGCCTCGTTGCCTTCCCTCAACAGATGTTTGGACGATAGTTGTCCTTTATTACTCGGCCAGTTTGTGAATTGCTGTGCCCCTGAGCTCCATTTTTCAACTCGTTTTTGGTGAGCTGACCGCAAGTCCAAAATTTTGGTTCAGGATCTATACTGATTCCCGGTGGGTGGCTGAGACTTTGGTTAATTCTTCTTCCTGCCGGGAAATTACAGTGATATGTGCCCGTCCAAATGCCTAACAGCTACTCTCTCATTGGTTCTCCCTCTTCCCTTTCATCCTCTGCCAAATTGGCAACCTGTGCGAACCAGGAGGTTAAAGGGGCTGTCTCTCCAAGTTGGGAGGTTGATAATAAAGCAGATGGAAAGTCAAACCGGAGCACCAGGAGAGGGACTATTCGTTGAGTTTTAGAAACCTTTCGTATTCACAGTGTGTCCGTTCTCTAGGATTCCCGTACATGTTATATCTGTAGTAATATTCCCTTCAACCTGGAGAGTTGGGACCCATGGAATGTGTGCCATGCATTATTGCTTTAAAGGGTCTGCATTTGCTCACCCAATCTCACCAATCCTCTCAGTCCCAAGTGTCCAGCCTTATGCCACATCCAGCTGTCATTGTAGATAGGGTCATTTCAGGTTTCATCAGAGACCCTGAAGGAATTGTAAAGAATTTCCCAGTTTTTTTGTTTTATTTTTGAAATTCCTTTTTATAGTGGGTTTGAGCTGATTCTCGCTGCCATATTTATCCCAGTCTAGACACACTTGATTCCCTTACGGAGACATATCAATACATAGGTTTTAAGATTCTTACTAGTCAGATATATTCCTCTGCGGGAAATATGGGGTTTTGAGTCCCTTTCACTGAGGAAGCTGTAGGTCTTGTCTATTCCTTAGTTGGTTTTTGGAACGGTACCTGTGCTTATATCAAACTCTGGTTTTATGCATCACCCCACCTCTCCTTCCCCCTTAAGCAGGCATAAGAGTGTTTTCTAAATGTGAGACACTGTTCTCTTTCCTAACTCAGTTCAAGTGTAGCCATGTTTACAGGATCTTCATAAGTGATATCTTATGATAAGTTTCTTTTTCTCTGTGACTTATTTCACTTAGAATCATCGTACCTGAATCCACCCATTTTGCTGCTACTGGTCTTATGACATTGATTTCATGGCTGAGGGATATTCCATCGTACGTAAGTACCACAATTTTTTGAACCATTTTTATATTTCCTGGGATATTTAAGGTGTACCCAAGTTGAGGTCCTTGTAAGCAGTGCAGCCCTAAATTTTGGGGTGGCTGTGTCTTTTTGATTTTCAGTTTTCCCAAGGTATATTCCCTAGACTGGAAGTGCCCTTGGCTCTGTAGCTCTGTTGTTTACTTGTTTTAGGGAACACAATGCACTCCTCCAGAGAGGCAGTTGGCAATTTACATCCCGCCCATCAGCATAACAAGGCTCCCTGTTCTCCAGGGCCTGTCTTGCCTTTCTGGTTTTTACACATTTTGTGGATGTCCCTTTTGACCGGTGGGAAGTGATACTTCTTTGTAGTGCAGATTTGCATTGCCCGCTTGCTTGCTTGGCCAAAAAGGGCGTATGCGTTTTCTCCTGAATATATTCAGGAGAAAACGCATACGCCCTTTTTGGCCAAGTGCATCATTGTCGAAGTTGTGCCCCTCTTCCTGTGCTTTAAAGGCGATTCCAACGTACCTCTTGAAATCTGTTTCCTGCTATTCTGCCACGCTTTCAAGTCCTCCTCGTTGCCTTCCCTCAACAGATTTTTGGACGATAGTTGTCCTTTATTACTCGGCCAGTTTGTGAATTGCTGTGCCCCTGAGCTCCATTTTTCAACTCGTTTTTGGTGAGCTGACCGCAAGTCCAAAATTTTGGTTCAGGATCTATACTGATTCCCGGTGGGTGGCTGAGACTTTGGTTAATTCTTCTTCCTGCCGGGAAATTACAGTGATATGTGCCCGTCCAAATGCCTAACAGCTACTCTCTCATTGGTTCTCCCTCTTCCCTTTCATCCTCTGCCAAATTGGCAACCTGTGCGAACCAGGAGGTTAAAGGGGCTGTCTCTCCAAGTTGGGAGGTTGATAATAAAGCAGATGGAAAGTCAAACCGGAGCACCAGGAGAGGGACTATTCGTTGAGTTTTAGAAACCTTTCGTATTCACAGTGTGTCCGTTCTCTAGGATTCCCGTACATGTTATATCTGTAGTAATATTCCCTTCAACCTGGAGAGTTGGGACCCATGGAATGTGTGCCATGCATTATTGCTTTAAAGGGTCTGCATTTGCTCACCCAATCTCACCAATCCTCTCAGTCCCAAGTGTCCAGCCTTATGCCACATCCAGCTGTCATTGTAGATAGGGTCATTTCAGGTTTCATCAGAGACCCTGAAGGAATTGTAAAGAATTTCCCAGTTTTTTTGTTTTATTTTTGAAATTCCTTTTTATAGTGGGTTTGAGCTGATTCTCACTGCCATATTTATCCCAGTCTAGACACACTTGATTCCCTTACGGAGACATATCAATACATAGGTTTTAAGATTCTTACTAGTCAGATATATTCCTCTGCGGGAAATATGGGGTTTTGAGTCCCTTTCACTGAGGAAGGTGTAGGTCTTGTCTATTCCATAGTTGGTTTTTGGAACGGTACCTGTGCTTATATCAAACTCTGGTTTTATGCCTCACCCCACCTCTCCTTCCCCCTTAAGCAGGCATAAGAGTGTTTTCTAATTGTGAGACACTGTTCTCTTTCCTAACTCAGTTCAAGTGTAGCCATGTTTACAGGATCTTCATAAGTGATATCTTATGATAAGTTGCTTTTTCTGTGTGACTTATTTCACTTAGAATCATCGTACCTGAATCCACCCATTTTGCTGCTACTGGTCTTATGACATTGATTTCATGGCTGAGGGATATTCCATCGTACGTAAGTACCACAATTTTTTGAACCATTTTTATATTTCCTGGGATATTTAAGGTGTACCCAAGTTGAGGTCCTTGTAAGCAGTGCAGCCCTAAATTTTGGGGTGGCTGTGTCTTTTTGATTTTCAGTTTTCCCAAGGTATATTCCCTAGACTGGAAGTGCCCTTGGCTCTGTAGCTCTGTTGTTTACTTGTTTTAGGGAACACAATGCACTCCTACAGAGAGGCAGTTGGCAATTTACAGACCGCCCATCAGCATAACAAGGCACCCTGTTCTCCAGGGCCTGTCTTGCCTTTCTGGTTTTTACACATTTTGTGGATGTCCCTTTTGACCGGTGGGAAGTGATACTTCTTTGTAGTGCAGATTTGCATTGCCCGCTTGCTTGCTTGGCCAAAAAGGGCGTATGCGTTTTCTCCTGAATATATTCAGGAGAAAACGCATACGCCCTTTTTGGCCAAGTGCATCATTGTCGAAGTTGTGCCCCTCTTCCTGTGCTTTAAAGGCGATTCCAACGTACCTCTTGAAATCTGTTTCCTGCTATTCTGCCACGCTTTCAAGTCCGCCTCGTTGCCTTCCCTCAACAGATTTTTGGACGATAGTTGTCCTTTATTACTCGGCCAATTTGTGAATTGCTGTGCCCCTGAGCTCCATTTTTCAACTCGTTTTTGGTGAGCTGACCGCAAGTCCAAAATTTTGGTTCAGGATCTATACTGATTCCCGGTGGGTGGCTGAGACTTTGGTTAATTCTTCTTCCTGCCGGGAAATTACAGTGATATGTGCCCGTCCAAATGCCTAACAGCTACTCTCTCATTGGTTCTCCCTCTTCCCTTTCATCCTCTGCCAAATTGGCAACCTGTGCGAACCAGGAGGTTAAAGGGGCTGTCTCTCCAAGTTGGGAGGTTGATAATAAAGCAGATGGAAAGTCAAACCGGAGCACCAGGAGAGGGACTATTCGTTGAGTTTTAGAAACCTTTCGTATTCACAGTGTGTCCGTTCTCTAGGATTCCCGTACATGTTATATCTGTAGTAATATTCCCTTCAACCTGGAGAGTTGGGACCCATGGAATGTGTGCCATGCATTATTGCTTTAAAGGGTCTGCATTTGCTCACCCAATCTCACCAATCCTCTCAGTCCCAAGTGTCCAGCCTTATGCCACATCCAGCTGTCATTGTAGATAGGGTCATTTCAGGTTTCATCAGAGACCCTGAAGGAATTGTAAAGAATTTCCCAGTTTTTTTGTTTTATTTTTGAAATTCCTTTTTATAGTGGGTTTGAGCTGATTCTCACTGCCATATTTATCCCAGTCTAGACACACTTGATTCCCTTACGGAGACATATCAATACATAGGTTTTAAGATTCTTACTAGTCAGATATATTCCTCTGCGGGAAATATGGGGTTTTGAGTCCCTTTCACTGAGGAAGGTGTAGGTCTTGTCTATTCCATAGTTGGTTTTTGGAACGGTACCTGTGCTTATATCAAACTCTGGTTTTATGCCTCACCCCACCTCTCCTTCCCCCTTAAGCAGGCATAAGAGTGTTTTCTAAATGTGAGACACTGTTCTCTTTCCTAACTCAGTTCAAGTGTAGCCATGTTTACAGGATCTTCATAAGTGATATCTTATGATAAGTTTCTTTTTCTGTGTGACTTATTTCACTTAGAATCATCGTACCTGAATCCACCCATTTTGCTGCTACTGGTCTTATGACATTGATTTCATGGCTGAGGGATATTCCATCGTACGTAAGTACCACAATTTTTTGAACCATTTTTATATTTCCTGGGATATTTAAGGTGTACCCAAGTTGAGGTCCTTGTAAGCAGTGCAGCCCTAAATTTTGGGGTGGCTGTGTCTTTTTGATTTTCAGTTTTCCCAAGGTATATTCCCTAGACTGGAAGTGCCCTTGGCTCTGTAGCTCTGTTGTTTACTTGTTTTAGGGAACACAATGCACTCCTACAGAGAGGCAGTTGGCAATTTACAGACCGCCCATCAGCATAACAAGGCACCCTGTTCTCCAGGGCCTGTCTTGCCTTTCTGGTTTTTACACATTTTGTGGATGTCCCTTTTGACTGGTGGGAAGTGATACTTCTTTGTAGTGCAGATTTGCATTGCCCGCTTGCTTGCTTGGCCAAAAAGGGCGTATGCGTTTTCTCCTGAATATATTCAGGAGAAAACGCATACGCCCTTTTTGGCCAAGTGCATCATTGTCGAAGTTGTGCCCCTCTTCCTGTGCTTTAAAGGCGATTCCAACGTACCTCTTGAAATCTGTTTCCTGCTATTCTGCCACGCTTTCAAGTCCGCCTCGTTGCCTTCCCTCAACAGATTTTTGGACGATAGTTGTCCTTTATTACTCGGCCAATTTGTGAATTGCTGTGCCCCTGAGCTCCATTTTTCAACTCGTTTTTGGTGAGCTGACCGCAAGTCCAAAATTTTGGTTCAGGATCTATACTGATTCCCGGTGGGTGGCTGAGACTTTGGTTAATTCTTCTTCCTGCCGGGAAATTACAGTGATATGTGCCCGTCCAAATGCCTAACAGCTACTCTCTCATTGGTTCTCCCTCTTCCCTTTCATCCTCTGCCAAATTGGCAACCTGTGCGAACCAGGAGGTTAAAGGGGCTGTCTCTCCAAGTTGGGAGGTTGATAATAAAGCAGATGGAAAGTCAAACCGGAGCACCAGGAGAGGGACTATTCGTTGAGTTTTAGAAACCTTTCGTATTCACAGTGTGTCCGTTCTCTAGGATTCCCGTACATGTTATATCTGTAGTAATATTCCCTTCAACCTGGAGAGTTGGGACCCATGGAATGTGTGTCATGCATTATTGCTTTAAAGGGTCTGCATTTGCTCACCCAATCTCACCAATCCTCTCAGTCCCAAGTGTCCAGCCATATGCCACATCCAGCTGTCATTGTAGATAGGGTCATTTCAGGTTTCATCAGAGACCCTGAAGGAATTGTAAAGAATTTCCCAGTTTTTTTTTGTTTTGTTTTTGAAATTCCTTTTTATAGTGGGTTTGAGCTGATTCTCGCTGCCATGTTTGTGCCAGTCTAGACACACTTGATTCCCTTACGGAGACATATCAATACATAGGTTTTAAGATTCTTAGTAGTCAGATATATTCTTCTCCTGGAAATATGGGGTTTTGAGTCCCTTTCACTGAGGAAGGTGTAGGTCTTGTCTATTCCATAGTTGGTTTTTGGAACGGTACCTGTGCTTATATCAAACTCTGGTTTTATGCATCACCCCACCTCTCCTTCCCCCTTAAGCAGGCATAAGAGTGTTTTCTAAATGTGAGACACTGTTCTCTTTCCTAACTCAGTTCAAGTGTAGCCATGTTTACAGGATCTTCATAAGTGATAACTTATGATAAGTTTCTTTTCCTCTGTGACTTATTTCACTTAAAATCATCGTACCTGAATCCACCCATTTTGCTGCTACTGGTCTTATGACATTGATTTCATGGCTGAGGGATATTCCATCGTACGTAAGTACCACAATTTTTTGAACCAATTTTATATTTCCTGGGATATTTAAGGTGTACCCAAGTTGAGGTCCTTGTAAGCAGTGCAGCCCTAAATTTTGGGGTGGCTGTGTCTTATTGATTTTCAGTTTTTCTCAGGTATATTCCCTAGACTGGAAGTGCCCTTGGCTCTGTAGCTCTGTTGTTTACTTGTTTTAGGGAACACAATGCACTCCTCCAGAGAGGCAGTTGGCAATTTACATCCCGCCCATCAGCATAACAAGGCTCCCTGTTCTCCAGGGCCTGTCTTGCCTTTCCGGTTTTTACACATTTTGTGGATGTCCCTTTTGACCGGTGGGAAGTGATACTTCTTTGTAGTGCAGATTTGCGTTGCCCGCTTGCTTGCTTGGCCAAAAAGGGCGTATGCGTTTTCTCCTGAATATATTCAGGAGAAAACGCATACGCCCTTTTTGGCCAAGTGCATCATTGTCGAAGTTGTGCCCCTCTTCCTGTGCTTTAAAGGCGATTCCAACGTACCTCTTGAAATCTGTTTCCTGCTATTCTGCCTCGCTTTCAAGTCCGCCTCGTTGCCTTCCCTCAACAGATTATTGGACGATAGTTGTCCTTTATTACTCGGCCAGTTTGTGAATTGCTGTGCCCCTGAGCTCCATTTTTCAACTCGTTTTTGGTGAGCTGACCGCAAGTCCAAAATTTTGGTTCAGGATCTATACTGATTCCCGGTGGGTGGCTGAGACTTTGGTTAATTCTTCTTCCTGTCGGGAAATTACAGTGATATGTGCCCGTCCAAATGCCTAACAGCTACTCTCTCATTGGTTCTCCCTCTTCCCTTTCATCCTCTGCCAAATTGGCAACCTGTGCGAACCAGGAGGTTAAAGGGGCTGTCTCTCCAAGTTGGGAGGTTGATAATAAAGCAGATGGAAAGTCAAACCGGAGCACCAGGAGAGGGACTATTCGTTGAGTTTTAGAAACCTTTCGTATTCACAGTGTGTCCATTCTCTAGGATTCCCGTACATGTTATATCTGTAGTAATATTCCCTTCAACCTGGAGAGTTGGGACCCATGGAATGTGTGCCATGCATTATTGCTTTAAAGGGTCTGCATTTGCTCACCCAATCTCACCAATCCTCTCAGTCCCAAGTGTCCAGCCTTATGCCACATCCAGCTGTCATTGTAGATAGGGTCATTTCAGGTTTCATCAGAGACCCTGAAGGAATTGTAAAGAATTTCCCAGTTTTTTTGTTTTATTTTTGAAATTCCTTTTTATAGTGGGTTTGAGCTGATTCTCGCTGCCATATTTATCCCAGTCTAGACACACTTGATTCCCTTACGGAGACATATCAATACATAGGTTTTAAGATTCTTACTAGTCAGATATATTCCTCTGCGGGAAATATGGGGTTTTGAGTCCCTTTCACTGAGGAAGGTGTAGGTCTTGTCTATTCCATAGTTGGTTTTTGGAACGGTACCTGTGCTTATATCAAACTCTGGTTTTATGCATCACCCCACCTCTCCTTCCCCCTTAAGCAGGCATAAGAGTGTTTTCTAAATGTGAGACACTGTTCTCTTTCCTAACTCAGTTCAAGTGTAGCCATGTTTACAGGATCTTCATAAGTGATATCTTATGATAAGTTTCTTTTTCTGTGTGACTTATTTCACTTAGAATCATCGTACCTGAATCCACCCATTTTGCTGCTACTGGTCTTATGACAGTTGATTTCATGGCTGAGGGATATTCCATCGTACGTAAGTACCACAATTTTTTGAACCATTTTTATATTTCCTGGGATATTTAAGGTGTACCCAAGTTGAGGTCCTTGTAAGCAGTGCAGCCCTAAATTTTGGGGTGGCTGTGTCTTTTTGATTTTCAGTTTTCCCAAGGTATATTCCCTAGACTGGAAGTGCCCTTGGCTCTGTAGCTCTGTTGTTTACTTGTTTTAGGGAACACAATGCACTCCTCCAGAGAGGCAGTTGGCAATTTACAGACCGCCCATCAGCATAACAAGGCACCCTGTTCTCCATGGCCTGTCTTGCCTTTCTGGTTTTTACACATTTTGTGGATGTCCCTTTTGACCGGTGGGAAGTGATACTTCTTTGTAGTGCAGATTTGCATTGCCCGCTTGCTTGCTTGGCCAAAAAGGCGTATGCGTTTTCTCCTGAATATATTCAGGAGAAAACGCATACGCCCTTTTTGGCCAAGTGCATCATTGTCGAAGTTGTGCCCCTCTTCCTGTGCTTTAAAGGCGATTCCAACGTACCTCTTGAAATCTGTTTCCTGCTATTCTGCCACGCTTTCAAGTCCGCCTCGTTGCCTTCCCTCAACAGATTTTTGGACGATAGTTGTCCTTTATTACTCGGCCAGTTTGTGAATTGCTGTGCCCCTGAGCTCCATTTTTCAACTCGTTTTTGGTGAGCTGACCGCAAGTCCAAAATTTTGGTTCAGGATCTATACTGATTCCCGGTGGGTGGCTGAGACTTTGGTTAATTCTTCTTCCTGCCGGGAAATTACAGTGATATGTGCCCGTCCAAATGCCTAACAGCTACTCTCTCATTGGTTCTCCCTCTTCCCTTTCATCCTCTTCCAAATTGGCAACCTGTGCGAACCAGGAGGTTAAAGGGGCTGTCTCTCCAAGTTGGGAGGTTGATAATAAAACAGATGGAAAGTCAAACCGGAGCACCAGGAGAGGGACTATTCGTTGAGTTTTAGAAACCTTTCGTATTCACAGTGTGTCCGTTCTCTAGGATTCCCGTACATGTTATATCTGTAGTAATATTCCCTTCAACCTGGAGAGTTGGGACCCATGGAATGTGTGTCATGCATTATTGCTTTAAAGCGTCTGCATTTGCTCACCCAATCTCACCAATCCTCTCAGTCCCAAGTGTCCAGCCTTATGCCACATCCAGCTGTCATTGTAGATAGGGTCATTTCAGGTTTCATCAGAGACCCTGAAGGAATTGTAAAGAATTTCCCAGTTTTTTTTTGTTTTGTTTTTGAAATTCCTTTTTATAGTGGGTTTGAGCTGATTCTCGCTGCCATGTTTGTGCCAGTCTAGACACACTTGATTCCCTTACGGAGACATATCAATACATAGGTTTTAAGATTCTTAGTAGTCAGATATATTCTTCTCCTGGAAATATGGGGTTTTGAGTCCCTTTCACTGAGGAAGGTGTAGGTCTTGTCTATTCCATAGTTGGTTTTTGGAACGGTACCTGTGCTTATATCAAACTCTGGTTTTATGCATCACCCCACCTCTCCTTCCCCCTTAAGCAGGCATAAGAGTGTTTTCTAAATGTGAGACACTGTTCTCTTTCCTAACTCAGTTCAAGTGTAGCCATGTTTACAGGATCTTCATAGTGATAACTTATGATAAGTTTCTTTTCCTCTGTGACTTATTTCACTTAAAATCATCGTACCTGAATCCACCCATTTTGCTGCTACTGGTCTTATGACATTGATTTCATGGCTGAGGGATATTCCATCGTACGTAAGTACCACAATTTTTTGAACCAATTTTATATTTCCTGGGATATTTAAGGTGTACCAAGTTGAGGTCCTTGTAAGAAGTGCAGCCCTAAATTTTGGGGTGGCTGTGTCTTATTGATTTTCAGTTTTTCTCAGGTATATTCCCTAGACTGGAAGTGCCCTTGGCTCTGTAGCTCTGTTGTTTACTTGTTTTAGGGAACACAATGCACTCCTCCAGAGAGGCAGTTGGCAATTTACATCCCGCCCATCAGCATAACAAGGCTCCCTGTTCTCCAGGGCCTGTCTTGCCTTTCCGGTTTTTACACATTTTGTGGATGTCCCTTTTGACCGGTGGGAAGTGATACTTCTTTGTAGTGCAGATTTGCATTGCCCACTTGCTTGCTTGGCCAAAAAGGGCGTATGCGTTTTCTCCTGAATATATTCAGGAGAAAACGCATACGCCCTTTTTGGCCAAGTGCATCATTGTCGAAGTTGTGCCCCTCTTCCTGTGCTTTAAAGGCGATTCCAACGTACCTCTTGAAATCTGTTTCCTGCTATTCTGCCTCGCTTTCAAGTCCGCCTCGTTGCCTTCCCTCAACAGATTTTTGGACGATAGTTGTCCTTTATTACTCGGCCAGTTTGTGAATTGCTGTGCCCCTGAGCTCCATTTTTCAACTCGTTTTTGGTGAGCTGACCGCAAGTCCAAAATTTTGGTTCAGGATCTATACTGATTCCCGGTGGGTGGCTGAGACTTTGGTTAATTCTTCTTCCTGCCGGGAAATTACAGTGATATGTGCCCGTCCAAATGCCTAACAGCTACTCTCTCATTGGTTCTCCCTCTTCCCTTTCATCCTCTGCCAAATTGGCAACCTGTGCGAACCAGGAGGTTAAAGGGGCTGTCTCTCCAAGTTGGGAGGTTGATAATAAAGCAGATGGAAAGTCAAACCGGAGCACCAGGAGAGGGACTATTCGTTGAGTTTTAGAAACCTTTCGTATTCACAGTGTGTCCATTCTCTAGGATTCCCGTACATGTTATATCTGTAGTAATATTCCCTTCAACCTGGAGAGTTGGGACCCATGGAATGTGTGCCATGCATTATTGCTTTAAAGGGTCTGCATTTGCTCACCCAATCTCACCAATCCTCTCAGTCCCAAGTGTCCAGCCTTATGCCACATCCAGCTGTCATTGTAGATAGGGTCATTTCAGGTTTCATCAGAGACCCTGAAGGAATTGTAAAGAATTTCCCAGTTTTTTTGTTTTATTTTTGAAATTCCTTTTTATAGTGGGTTTGACCTGATTCTCGCTGCCATATTTATCCAGTCTAGACACACTTGATTCCCTTACGGAGACATATCAATACATAGGTTTTAAGATTCTTACTAGTCAGATATATTCCTCTGCGGGAAATATGGGGTTTTGAGTCCCTTTCACTGAGGAAGGTGTAGGTCTTGTCTATTCCATAGTTGGTTTTTGGAATGGTACCTGTGCTTATATCAAACTCTGCTTTTATGCATCACCCCACCTCTCCTTCCCCCTTAAGCAGGCATAAGAGTGTTTTCTAAATGTGAGACACTGTTCTCTTTCCTAACTCAGTTCAAGTGTAGCCATGTTTACAGGATCTTCATAAGTGATATCTTATGATAAGTTTCTTTTTCTGTGTGACTTATTTCACTTAGAATCATCGTACCTGAATCCACCCATTTTGCTGCTACTGGTCTTATGACATTGATTTCATGGCTGAGGGATATTCCATCGTACGTAAGTACCACAATTTTTTGAACCATTTTTATATTTCCTGGGATATTTAAGGTGTACCCAAGTTGAGGTCCTTGTAAGCAGTGCAGCCCTAAATTTTGGGGTGGCTGTGTCTTTTTGATTTTCAGTTTTCCAAGGTATATTCCCTAGACTGGAAGTGCCCTTGGCTCTGTAGCTCTGTTGTTTACTTGTTTTAGGGAACACAATGCACTCCTCCAGAGAGGCAGTTGGCAATTTACAGACCGCCCATCAGCATAACAAGGCACCCTGTTCTCCAGGGCCTGTCTTGCCTTTCTGGTTTTTACACATTTTGTGGATGTCCCTTTTGACCGGTGGGAAGTGATACTTCTTTGTAGTGCAGATTTGCATTGCCCGCTTGCTTGCTTGGCCAAAAAGGGCGTATGCGTTTTCTCCTGAATATATTCAGGAGAAAACGCATACGCCCTTTTTGGCCAAGTGCATCATTGTCGAAGTTGTGCCCCTCTTCCTGTGCTTTAAAGGCGATTCCAACGTACCTCTTGAAATCTGTTTCCTGCTATTCTGCCACGCTTTCAAGTCCGCCTCGTTGCCTTCCCTCAACAGATTTTTGGACGATAGTTGTCCTTTATTACTCGGCCAGTTTGTGAATTGCTGTGCCCCTGAGCTCCATTTTTCAACTCGTTTTTGGTGAGCTGACCGCAAGTCCAAAATTTTGGTTCAGGATCTATACTGATTCCCGGTGGGTGGCTGAGACTTTGGTTAATTCTTCTTCCTGCC